>NC_056739.1:658258385-658273385 GCF_019279795.1 Protopterus annectens
TTTATTAACTTGAGGTATATATGTGCCGTCATACTGTTGGTTTCCAAAATGAAAGTAAAATGCCTTAGACAGTCATTACACAATCACTAACACCTTTATAATTTTCAACGGCCTCAAATAAAACCTAATCAGCCTTCTGGTATATTATTTTGTTACTTTATCAGTGCAGGTTAATGTTCACTGCGTGTTTCTTCTGATTATTTGCCTGCCTAATAGTAATAGTGTACACAGTCATTAAATATTGCCTGCCTATCATTGTAAGTTACATTATAAAAACATAATGTTGTAAAATCTGCATCTTATATTTCATGTCCACAAAGTAACAGCAAATTTTCACTTGAGCTTCAAAGGATATACATGCATGATATCATGGATGGCAGCAATGGTCTTCTTTTGTATGCATGGTCCGTTTGCTTATCATCTCCTGATAACAAGTTCCATTCATTCCTTTCACCATATTGGTAACTCTGCTTACTTTCTATGAGTCTTATTTCCCCTTCCTTTCCATGATCACTAGAATAGCATTTAGTACCCAAATCTCACTCTTTGTAGTGCTCTGTGTAATGAAACAATAATGCCAGTTATCAATGGGACCCACTTCCTGCCATGCACCTTGGCATGGTATCAGGTTTTGCCATTTATGTGTTTGTTTATTTATTTATTTATTTATTTGCTTTTGTTTACCAGTAAAGTCCATCTGGGAACTGGAATTCCAATTTTTAGCACAGGTCCAAGGAGGAAAGCTCCAAAACAAGGATATAAATACATTTCTGACAATTCAAAAGAAAGCCAGTCAACAAACATTATTTGCAAAGTATTTCAAAGTAAGTAGTGAAGAAACATTATTTACAATGCATACCAGATTAAAAAAATACATATTTTCAAGATACTGTGAGTAAAGTTAAAAATACTAAGTTAATACACTTGAGTAGTACTCATAATGCATAGAGTTAGGATTGCATAATTCAAAATGTAGGTATGGTAACGCTGCAGAGTTTATTAATTGCCAGGTGATATTTTAGGGCAGATTAGCATTATTACAGGTTATTAAAAAGCTTGATGTGGTTTGGAAGGTTTTTTTTGGAAAATTGACTTTTCATAATCCATAGGATGGTTCACTTAATGGATGATCATGACCCCCAAGTATTTTCCTCATCTCTATTACTAAAAGTTACTTCCCATCCTTCTAGCAAGCCACGGTCACTTTAATTACTAAAAGTTACTTCCCATCCTTCTAGCAAGCCACGGTCACTTTATACTGTACTATATATTTATGCAGAAACCTACCTTCTTCACTGGATTGTTATTTGTAGTTTAGTTTTTATGTATGTATGTATGTATATATATATATGCTACCTATTGTAGTCTCGAAAGCTGATAATGTCGAATACGACATTGTCAACATGAGACTAGCGAAAGTGCAGAATGTCGAACGGGTAACGGAATTCTCCATAAGGGGAGATTTCCATTTACTTCAATGTAGTGTGGTCTTGGACTTGGTATATTTAAGTAGCGGGCAGTGGGGGGGTGAACCCCCCCACATGTGGGGTGCAGGGGAGCTTGCCCCCCCTGCCTACACCCTTTAGATTTTCTTTTTTCTTTTATTTATTTTTTCTGAACATTCAAAATTTTAATGGTTTGATCATTAAAGATCGATCTTTAGTGATTTGAACCTTTAAACTTTTGATGTTCTAATATAGACCCATATAAATATATATATATATATATATATATATATATATATATATATATATATATATATATATATATATGTTAAAATATATTTCATTTAACAGTACATCATGTCATCCTACTTTGTGAATTTACAACACCCTGCAGTGTAATTTTTTGCTGTTTGTATGCTGTAAAGGGTTCTGCAAACACTCAAATTACTTGGTAATCAAAGATATAAATGACTTTCAGGATAGCAACTGTATAAAATCATGCTGTTGGTCATCACAAAATGAAATGTCAGCAGCTCTACTAGCCTGCTGGAGGAGTATTTTCTTTAACTTTACCTATAAAAACAGATAGATAATTAGACCTGTAGTGCCAAAGTTCTTCTTAAAACCACTATTCTGGAGCAAAAGGCCAGTGCTACCAACTACCAGTTGTGTGGCATCCATCTTGTTCCTAAGGAATGACCTATGATGTACTGGTGTAAAATGAATGTCAATGAATGAGTTCCACCAATTGTATGTTCCCACATCTCCTTTGCTTTTTCATGCTGACCCCCTGCATCATCACCTCAAATAGATACAGAAGGGAAGTACTCCTTCTGGACTTCTGCATGATCTGTAAGGTTTTCATCCTCCCTTTTCTACATCCTCCTACTTACTTAGTCCAAGTTTTACAGTGTATCTCATTTGCCTCCTTTGTCACCACACAAGTATTTTCTTTCTTTCTCTCTCTTGGGGGCCAGTCTGATTTAGTAGATAATTGCTGATTCTGTTTTTTTGTTTGTTTTGTTTGCTTTTTTTTTAAATTGTCAAAGTGAATATTTGTTCATTGTCTACTGTACTTTTTACTTTCTACATGCCTTCTCTTATTCCTTATTCTGTATGATCTTTACCACCTTCAATTCTTTTTCACTTCTTCTGCATAGCCACACAACTGTCCAGGTATTCATTGTGCTGCCTGTTACTATTACTTAACCCTGTGTACCTCAGCAGACTAAAGTCTTCTTTCCTCTAACTGCATAGCTCAGTTATTTATTTATTTATTTATTTATTTATTTATTTATTTATTTATTTATGTGTGTATGTATGTATGTATTTATTTATGGCATAATCTAATGTTATAAAGGGATTGCAACCCATGCCTTGTCATTTTGACTACTGGTCAAAGTTGTAGGCATATATCATTTAACAGTTTAAAACTTAAGGTGTCTTTCATTGTTTCTATATTATCAGTTCCTTGATTCATCTGAATCTGGCCTTAATACTGCTGTCATGCATTCAGTAAGCACCCTTATGGACCCTCTTTTTTCTTTCCAAACATTTTAGTCTTGACATTATATTTGCTTCATCATTCTCATTGGGTAAGGGGTAAAGGTTGTATTGTCCAGGACAGATCAGTTTTTTTTTTTTTTTGTTTTTAGTGGTTTATTTATCCTAAACTTGAGGATCTCATCCTATGTTGAGTAACAATTACCACCAGACAGGGCTATATCCCAATGCATTGTATAGATTACCCACAATGCTGCTGCTTGTTATGAGCTTGTGATACTGCTGGAAATCTGAAGACAGCATAGTTCACAGATCATTAGGATGCATTATTTCCATCAAGAGCTTTTGTGGTCTTCTCTAAAACATCCTTTTGTGATTTTTTTTGCATTTATACTACTACTCTGGTTATTTATTTATTTATGAATTAATTTATTTTGGAAGTTATATCCTTGGTTATGTCTTTTAATGTCACACACCACTTTCAAAAACTGTCTTCATTTTCTCATCTTTTTATATCCCTGCATAGAAATTTTTATCATTTCCTTATTCCAGAAGACTTTAGTTTCTTCTAAATTGTCCATTTTAATTGAAAATTTTGATAATTTATATAATGATATATAATTTATATAATGATGACAGCATCATTCTAATCTTATGTTATCCTCTGCTCCCAAATTTGCCAGGATGCAACTGTTACACCTGACACCTTGATTAAATGTTTATGACAACTGGATATTATTCATTATCAAGGTACTGTATTTTAGCATTACCACTGCCTAGTTAGGCAATAACTTCACTGAAGTTATGGTGAAATTAGTATATCACAATAAAGGATTCAGAAAAAAAACTTTAGTCCCTAATCATATTATATAAAGACACTTGCTTCTTTAAAAACCCAAGGAGAAAATTCAAGTGAAAGGAAACATAACATGATGTCAGTAATTCAATTTTCAGAAAACATGTTTGTAGACATAAAGCAACAGTGAAACAAAAGATGAGAGAAAGTAGGTCAGTGACAATTCATCTAATATTCCAGTTACTGAATTGGAAAAAAAAAAACGTCTAGCTGATTGACTGTACCTGGCCTTTATTTTCTTTATTTATTTGATTCTTACTAGGCTATTAATTGATCAGTTGTGTTCAATCATTTGCCTTTTGTTATGTGAATATGCATTCATCACTGAACTTTTGACACAAGACATTAGCTGTGGCCCAACCGAATGTGCAGTCAAATAGTTACTTTGGGACTAAACATACAGTGGGAAGAGCTCTTTAAGTAGTCTATATTCTATGGACTCTGCTTATACTTTTCTTTTTTTCATTAGCCTGGTATACCTTAACAAAAGCTTTTTGTATGATACAGTACATTCACTAAATGTACAGCATGAGTAATCCTAACCCACTTCAAATCTTGAGTTCATGCTTGGAGTATAAACAGCCCTTGATTTCCTCAATATTCTTTGGCCTTGTCCTTGAAGAAAAGCAATTAAAATGTTTGCAGCTGGCTAATCTGGGTCCTGGGGTATGATCTTGTCTTCAGCAATTGTATTCTAAGTGCTCTTACTGGCTAGTTGAAAAGCAATTAAAAGATGGGCCAAGAAAATCATTAGCTGTATAGCAATAATGTTGCTAAACTGATTAGATGGGTCTGTGGACATGTAGTATTTAATTCTCTCAGCAATTGAAATGGATTCTGACATGCAGAAGAAAGAAGAAATCTTTTTTATATGCAGAAGAAAGAAGAAATCATTTTTACATTCAGTAAGCACCCTTATGCTTTCTGAGCATAATTTAGCTCTACTAGACAAGTGAACTTCGCAGGGCAGGCTTTGGCTTATTTTATAACCACTCAAATAATTCCTGGCATATTTACACAGTGGCAGAGAATACTTTTTTAAATTGGATTCTGCTTTTTTTTTGTATGATCCTGTGCTTACCTATAAAATAGTTGAAAGCATCCAATAAATGTAGTTATTGTTTATTTCATCTGTAGGCTATTTACTTATTTAAAAATAACATGAAAAACGTTATTTAACTAGTATTAAATATTAATTTTTTGCGAGAATGTTGCACCGTGTAGAAAATAACTGACTTGGAGAAAACACGAATGCTGACAGTGGCGCTGTTAAAGTGGACTGCCTTTGTATCCATGGCAACACCAGAGTAAGGCATCCAGCAACTTTCATATGACCTTATCCATCATTTGGCTGTGGTAAACAAGGTTGTCAAAAAAGAACTTGGAAGAGATTTTATAAAACTTAGTTTTCTACTGTTTTGCATGTTTCTTTTTGAGATTATTTCTGGGTTTTTGTTTAAAAGCTTGCCTCACACTGTTTCTCCTTACTATATAAAGTGCATACATTAAAAGAAAACAGATGGTGAATTCTCAGGAATTCAGCTAAAATGCTTAAAATGCCTTAACCTCCATAGCCTCATGGGACATAAAAGTGACTTAATAAGCAGAAAATGTAAACTTTCTGCAAAACCGGGTTGTCTTCCCAGCCATCATGTATTTTAAGTGAAATCATTTGTAAGTTCTAATAAAAGAATAGGCGTTTCTAATTTATTACTACTTTAGACATGCTCAACAGTGCCGTATCTTTGTTTTGGGGAGGGCTGGAGCAGTTCATCAGGGAAAGTTGGAGATTAAAGGTCTGCTGTCACTTAATACTTCTGTATGGATCTGCATACAATTCTAAAACTGGCACACATAGCAACCTGTGAGACACTGAGTGGCAGCAGTTATAGTTTAGAGTGTAATGATCCAAGTGACATTTGTCAGAGTAGCTTTCTGGTTCTGAGACGTATCAGGTTATCATATCAAAATGGAACATGAAATAGTTGTGTAGACAGTCTAATACTTGTCATCTCTTCCCCTCATACATCGATTGTTATTTGGATGTGTGGTAAATTGGTTACATTAAAGCTTATTTGATCTGAATTTGTAAAGAAAAAGAAGTATGTATGCTGCCATTGAATGAGGCTGCAAGTAAATGTTTACCATTAATGCAATTTACTGCAGAAGTGTTGGCAATTTAACCAAGTCCAGTAACCAGACAGAAATAATACACTACCGGAAACTCTAAATTCTGAAGCCATGAGTCTTTGTTCTTTGTTGTAGACTTTATTTTAATCCACATAATACTCCATGGACTAAAGCACTGTATATAAGCCTGTCATTTCCTAATAGCACAATAAACTATAGTGGCTGGCCAAAATAAGTAAAGACTCTGCATACAAATTACTGATGGAATACACTGCATAGCACATATATGCATTATTCCAAAATTGGAAAGTATGTATTTATGAAGATAAATAATGTTGCACCAATAAATAAAACTAATCTTTTTGAAAGGTTAACAGTTCAAACCTAGCATTAATGAAAGAATCAAGTACAAACAGAATGTATAAATGTTCTAATAAAGCATTCTTTCATGTCCGTTCTACTGCTGCTTGTTTACTCTCAAATAAAAAATGTAGACAGCATCACTTGAATATGTTTTAATGGACATTAAGAATTGCCATTTAGCTGAAACACCTGATATCCTTAAAGGGTGATTTGCATATATCTCATGAGGCCTCTGATGCAAGAGGTTTAAGGTATCACACAGACATCTAGCTTTGCTAGATTTTTCTTTTTTGTGGTTTTTTAACCAGTTGGTTATCTGTGTGACCTTTTTACTCTTTGTTTTAGTTTACTATAAAGTATTTGAGGTCATGAGATGATTTTTTTGCTGAGCTGACATCCACCACAAATGATTCTATAAGTAATGGGGGTATATGGATGACCACAGTGGAAAACTTGATATATACAGTTGCATATTACCCACATTCTTGTTCACAGATTCAGCTTGGCTAGTCACAGAGCAAGGCATCCACCCAATTACTGCAAGACATTATTTTAGCAAGTATATTTTCTTTTGGATATTAGTGAGGAACATCCACTCAGTAGTCCTTGATGTGTGTATTTTGCATGGGGGTCTACTAGTATTTCGAAAGTGTACTGATCATTATGAGTAAATGTGACTACTTTGGTATATGTGCTCATGCATTTTTGATATGCCTTTGAGTATTTGGTGAGGGAGAGTACTGTTTTTCATTTGGATATGCCCCTATGACAGTTTGAGTGTGCAGATGCGTTTGGTATGGTGGTGCTAATGTTTTTGGGATGTACTGTTCTTTGTGTTTCTTTGTGATTATTTTAATGTGAGTGGTGTGCTGGTATATTTTTGGATAGGCCATCCTGTCCCCTGTGGTTGGATGTGTGTTTGCTGAAGGGAAATACTGGTGCTGTTTTGAATAAATTCTCATATTAGTTCTTTGTGTGAAGGATGCTGATGGGTTCATACAAATTGTTAGATTAGGGACCTCCATTTCAAAGTAGTTATTAGGCATTATGCAGACTAAAAGGTAAAATATGTAGTGTCAGACATTTTAAAAATGACAGTTATGCTCAGTAAATTCACTATAGTACATTTAGGTAGAATAAGGCCTGAAATATGGAGTCAGACATGTATGCATTCAGTTTCAAAGAAAGACAGTTTATTAGAAAGGAAAGATAAGCATAAAATGTACAGAAAATACAGAAATACAGAATGTCCTTTTCTCAAGGGAAAGATACAATCTTGCCAGCTACAGAATGTTCCTTAACAGAATGTTAAATAAAGCACATGCAAGACAAGGCTGAGAACCAAGGCTAAGAAGGCATGTAAAGCATTACAGGGTTTAGGTATTATTAAAATATACTTTAGATACAGTTAGGGAAGTCAATTAGTTCGACCTGACATTACACAGAAGATTAAGCTACAATACAGGCACTTGAGCCTGAGTACAGAAGACAGGTCAAGTAAAGACTGTTTCAGTTTACATCATTCAGGACAATCAGAATAATGTGCAGAAACTTTGGATATATTTAACAGCACTGTTATTACTAACCAGCATTTCTACAGACTGTTATTGTTTATCAGCACTGTTAATGAAGACAGTATTTGGATATTGTTAACATCTAATAAAGCTTTATTAAATGAACTACATTGTTTGGGGAATTCATTCTGAAAAGTGCACAAGACTTGGCCCATAAAGGAGAAACTGGCACTTGTTCCGCATGAGTTTGGGTATTTAATAGATAAAAATTTCATTTCAGTCTCATTTCAGTTGTTGCCAGTTAATTACAGTACAGTACAGTACAATCTCAATCAATTCTTTCAATGGCAAGCCATTATGAATGGGATAAAACAGTTAAAGTAACACCCAAAACCCCATAGTAACCTTGTATCAGCAGTCAGACTACATTTCTACAGAAAAATATACAGAATAGCAGTATTTTGCTCAACTACATGTGTTCTACAAAGCAAACTACAGAACAACAGTGTTTCATTCCAGGCAACCTTATCAGCACTACATGGACCTGTATTCATTCCGAACACTTCAGAACTTCAACAGAAACAGCTGTACTAAGTAACCCTTTTAAGTTCAGTTTTAGTGCAGCTGCTAGCTTAAAGTCAAGGTTTCATTAACAGTTTACAGCCCCACATTTTCCACTCCATCACTAACTACAGAAAATGTTTCATAACAGACTTTTCAGCAGCATACCAGTGCTTTTCCATAACTAAAGACTGTGAACTCTATACAGAACAAGCCAGAAATGATGGCACTACAGTTTCTCATTACAGAACAGACCTTTCAGTAAGACAATACTAATATTCCAGATGTAAACTTCATACAGAAAACTGAGATAGCAGATGACCTCTACATACAGTAATTGCACGTTAGACAAATTGCAGAGCACCAGCATTTACTTCAGACAAAGCCTCAAAGAACTTCAACAGACTAGCACTAAATCAACAAACTTCAGCAGAGTTCCTTCAGAAAATAAAAGACATTATCCAGTTAACAGCCCCACAAACTTTCAAGTTTCCAGTGTGATGTCACATAGCCAAGAAGCAAGAAAAGGTTAAAAAGCTACAGACAACAGGACACAGTTCAAAAAAGTTTAAATTCATCAGTAAAAGTCATTTGCATACCTGTTGTATTAACATGTCCAGTAATACTTTTACAGTTAAAACATCAGTAAATCTTTGGTTTAAATTTAAAACCTGAGTAAAGCAGTCTAAAAAACTGTGTTCCAGACATGTTCTTTTAAAGTTAAAGAGTATTAGTTCAAGAATGTTAAATATGTCTAAATGCAAAAAGGTTAACTCACTGAAGGAGGCTGTCAGTATGGTTTCAGATACAAATTATTGTGTAAATGCTTCAGCACATACGATTGAACATACAGAGTTAAGTTGTAGTACAGTTTCAAATACAAATGTTCAGAATGTTATTGTTTACATGTAATTCAAAATCCAGAATTATGATGCAGTATTAAACATACAATTGTCAACACAGTTAATGTACATAACATGCAGGCAATGTCTCAATTTCACATTATTTCACATAGTTTCTTGTTTTCAGAAGCAAGTGCAAATATTGCACTGAGGGGGGATAATATGAATTAGAGCAGGAGTGTCCAACCCGCGGCCCGTGGGCCGCATGTGGCCCTCAGACCTCTTCCATGTGGCCCGCGACCCCTTAAATTAAAATTTTACTTTTTTTCCATTTTTTTTTTTATGGTTGCGTCCTTTTGCTGGTGTGCGCATGCGCCAAAGCACCCTCCGGTTAGTTTTCGTGCCGATAGATGTATTTGCGGGAAAGGAAGTGGTGACTTTCATCCTTTAGCTGGTGTGCGCATGCGCGAAAAGCACCCTTCCATTAGTTTTCGCACCGCTAGTTGCATTTGCGGCAAAGAAGAGCTGAGGGAAGACGACAGCATCGCGCCGAAGAAAAGAGAGAGGGATTTGTAATTTTTACACACCGACTACTACACCAGGTAAGCTAAGTATGTAGTAAGCACAATATTGAATTATAGGTGTCACTACAGCTCTCTTAATGGATACGCTAATAATGAGAGCAGGTATTCTAATCTAAAGAGTAGTGTCGCAGTACGAGTCCAGCAGGAATGGCGTTATATTGCTTGGTGTTGAAGCTGGTAGTACACTTGTCATGGAGGCCATGCTGTGTTTGATATCAGGTTTCTATAGCTTTGTGTGGTAAGTGAGTTATTTAGCACATATACATGTGCTTTTCATGTCGAATACGCCTGTGGCTGACACAGTATATTAAAAAAAGATTGAGGTTAACTGATTGGATTTCCCTACAATGAATGACTATTCTTGGAATGGAAATGTATGTATTTTTAAATGGGAGAATCTGGTTTTTAGTATTATAAAAGAAGACTGGAGCACTACAGACTGTTAGGTACCACATGCATGTTGTTGGGCACTATGAATCTTTTTTGTTATCTGATATATGCTGATTGATGGCAGTGGACTGTGAGAGAGTGTTTGACATTAAATGAGTTAGGGGCACTGACAGGACTTCACTATTTAAATTTTTAAAATGTTTTATGTAGATTAGGTGTTTCTTAGCTTTAGCAGTTATGGTCTGTCCCATTAAAGATTGGCATGACTCGAACATTGCTAACAGAGGCAACGGTTGCATTAGTAGCTGCTGTGTACTAGAGAGGAACAAGAATGACCTGAAATGCGAGATGTCTGATTCTTAAGCAAGCAGAAGTTTAAAATGTACTGCTGGTCTTGTGACTGAAACTCATCACTGTCACTTATGGCAGGTGCATTGGATGTTTCACTTTAAATATTTTTGTACTTCATACCTAATTCTTCTAGCTGCAGCACTTTTATTTGCTGAATTATATTACTGCATCATTGTAGAATCAGAAGTATTAAAGTGCTAAAATGTATTTTTCTGTTTGTCTTAAGGTGTTATAACCGAAAAATTTAAGAGTGGAATTGAGGTGTTTTGTGCATCAGAATAAAAGGGATAGAAATTTACTGACTGCTAGAGTGCTACCATTTGCAGTGTCACATTTGTAGGTGGTTATTAAAGAGAATACAGTCACTGCACTTAGTTGACTTTCCCCATGATTTTATAAGCAGTGATTGAACCATATTGAGACCATATATAAATATTATACAAATACATCATAAGTTGTGTTATTGCATACTACGTTGGGCAGCTTTGCATTTTCAAAGCCTTGTGTCACTAAAAATGGAGATGGACATAGTATTTGTTTATAGTGGTTTTATAGTGGTATTAATTGTTATCTGTAAGATCATGTTTTAAGGCTGATTCTTACAAAGGATGTGTCCAGCTCATTTTATCAGGTTTGGTTTAAATGTGTTATAAATATATCAGGCTTGATGATGTCCCACGAGTTTGAGATATTTGAGATATTAATAAAATTAAAATAAAGATGATTTTATTAAAAAAAAAAATCAGTAGTAGTTTGGAGGTGAATCAAATCTAATTTTTTTTTGGCTCTCAAATGAGATGTGTGGTGGTTATGGTACAGAGGCAGGAACTGGTTATAAATTTGTGAGATCATCTGTACACGTTATTCCTGGCAGTGGAGGGTGATTGAGTTGGTCGATCATGGTGGGGACCCAGGTACAGACCCCTTTCTTGGGTCTCTTGTAATAAGGATGTTGGGAGGAGTACCATACTGTCTTTTGAAGAGAGAAAATTTAAATCATTGCACTAATTGTCAATCTAGCCCTGTATTAATTTATTCATTGTTCAAATTCACCTACAATACAGCCAGGGGGTCGACTTTGTTCATCTGCAGGGTTGCCAGACGTCCCTATTTGGGCGGGACTGTCCCGAGATCAGCAGCCTGATCCCGAGTCCCGTCCTGCCGGTTGAAATCCCGGCCAGCCTCCGCTTAGCTTTTTTTTTTTTTGATTAGCCCGTATACCTGGCATACGGGCCAATCAAAAAATCGCTAAACACGGAGCTTCTTGTGTTCTGCATTAAACAGAAGTAGCTCCGTGTTTAGTGCTTTTTGATTGGCTTGTATGCCGGTATACGGGACAATCAAAAACCACTAAATACGGAGCTACTAATGTTGAATGCGGAACTGCAATGTTTCTGTATTAAAGTATTAAAGACCTTTCCACTTTACGTGAGAGACCTTTTTTTTTTTTTTTTTTTTGGTCCTCACTTGCTGTCTACATGATATATTTTACATGTAGCCCCCAGACCATTTCTGTTGACTCAATGCGGCCCCTGCAGCTGAAAAGGTTGGACACCCCTGAATTAGAGTATAGATTTTGATAAAGTAAATTCCAGAATAACTGAAAAACAGACTTCAGCACAAAGTAAGATTGCTACCATCTCAGAGTAAACTAAAGAATGCATTCCATATCTATATCTATCAATAAAGGGTGCGGCAGTCTAGCACCAAACCAGAGCACTGATCTGTCATTGTTTAAGGTTAAAAGAAATGACAATATTTCAGTGTTTACAAGACAATTAGGGAATAATGTGCTGATTAATACAGACAAGTCAACTTGTAGTTATAAATAGACCTTTATTAGATGACACAAATGCAGTCTCAGGATTTAAAGGGTCAAAGATTACAGTATCTAACAGTTCAATGTGTAACAGCTACGTACTAGGTATAAACATGTCATCAGAGTTATATGTTGTTCTAGACTTCACCAACAAGATTTTATGGAAAAATAAAAGTGCTACAGAATGTACAGTAGTGGGCCAAATGACACTTGTAAGAATATGCATGCAGTTGTTGTTGGTCTTTCAGCTTTTCCCGGTAAGGAGTCGCCACAGTGAAACTCCGGTCCGCTAATGATCGGCAGTAGATTTTTATGAAATGCTGAGGTGCCAGCTCGACGCCCAACCTTCAACGAAGGCATGCCCATTTATGCACGCATGTCTTTCAAATGCTACCCAACCACAGGGAGGACATGCAGACTCCAGACAGAAGGCACTCCCAAGCCCAGCTGAGAATTGAACGGGAGAACCTCTTGCTGTGAGGTAACAATGCTACCGCCATACCACCGTGGCATTTATAGGAATATGCATGCAGTAGTTTGTGCAAATGTACAGATTTTAAAGAATTGGTTACAACAGAAACATGCAGATTTATGGGTTAAAAATAAAATAATTTCTAGTTCAGCTGACACAGCAAAGTGCTCAGAAAGACATATTGGGTGTGGTCAGTTAAAAAGAAAAAAAGGTAACCATATACAACTAGTTCTTGTAAGGTATATCAGAAATGACAGTCAAGTTAATTCGCAGAATAAAGGGTTTACAGTTACAGATTTGGCAAATGAATTTTTTGTGTTATTGCTTTGTTTAGCAGTCATTAGTTAAGAGGTTTACATTAAAGTATTGCAATGCATAAGCAATATCTTAATACAGAGACAAAAAAGCATTCATGCATAAAAACAGTACATCATACGTGTCATTAAAGCCACAGGTTCAACTCTTACTTTATGAACAACAGACAAGTGAACTTATAAAATCAAATCAGTTAAATCCGATAATAAATGTGTTTATGTAATCACTTTAAGACTGTATATATTTCATACAGAAATGGCAGTTTATCAAGCATATCAGATCAGATTACAGCCAGCTTGGCAAACTGAATTAAAGCCAATTCTGTATGCCATAATGCAGTATGGTAAAGATCAATTTAATTCATTTACAGTTTACTATTTATCCAAGAAAATTATAGACAGCAATAATAAATTCTTGTAGCATTCAGTAGTACTGAAAAGTTAAATGACATAAGCTAAAGAAACAGTCATGGTAGGACAGTGGTTGGAGTTTCACTCTCAGAACAGTATGTCAAAATCTAAAGGTCACGAGAGAAAATGTAAAAAGTTCAACAGTTAAAATTAATTTTATATAGATGCAGAAATACACAGTGTTAAATTACTACTTTAGTTTCATTTGAGGTTATCAATTTCCTTACAGACTTGCAAGAGTTTATTAGCAGCAAATGTTTATTTCATGCAGAAAAATGTAAATAAAGTTAGCACAATAAGCAATGTTATCAGTTTATAGTTGTTAAAGATGTAAATGTTATTTTAAGGACCTGATACTAAATGCAATCAAGAACTTTAGCCACCCAGCCTTGCACAAAAAATGAAAAGAAGAGGTTTAAAAGGTGTAATTATAGAAAGGACACTTCAGTATTAAAGCCTTCCTTTACCTCATCAGTAACTGAGACAATACAGAGTAAAACTTTGCAAGAGCTGTGGTGCAGAAGTTGAATGTCTATGTGTTTCAGTTATTTCTTCAATGTTTGTTTAAAGTTAAAATGTATGAGTTAAAGCAAGTATGTGTGTTTTCAGTTATATAGCAGTACTAGTTTCAGTTTATGTTTTTATCTATGTTCAGGCAATTCTGGCAAAAAGATACTAATAGTTTGATTTCAGTTTATCTGTGTTCAAGTAACACTGTGAAAATGTTCTCATGCTTTCAGACAATTGTACAGCAGTACTAGTACTAGTACTAGTTTTCAGTTTATCTATTTCAGAAAATACTGACAGGAAAATGTACTAATATCTTGGTTTTCAGAATATAACATGTACCAGTTTTCAGTTGTGCTTTTATCTGTGTTCAGTTAACACTGACAAACGATATTATTTTAGTATTAGTTTAGTTAGTTTCCAGAATATACACAGCTATTTTAAATGTTCAGTATAAATATGTATCATGCTAATGTAAATTTTAGTCAAGATTAATATATGACATTTATACTTAGTTATACTTGTTCAGTATAGTAAATTTCAGTCAAATTTCAGAATATAAAATTAATACTCCGTTACTTCATATTATTCAGACATTAGTTTTAAGTGTAAAGTAATAGAATTACATTATTTAGTCATTAGTTTTAAGGGTAAAGTAACATAATTACATTATTTTGTCATTAATTAAGGGTAAAGTAAAATAATTATTTATTACAGGCTTATTAAAACAAAAGTTGACTAAATAATAAGTAGTAATAGTTATTCATTATACTCCAGACATAACAGGGCAGGCTTAATTTGTTAATTAATTTACAGATTACAGTACATTTTATATAATTATTGCACATTAGTCAGAAAGTTAAAAAAGACACTAACAGAAAATGCAAAGGTATAGACCTGAAATACAGAAAGTATAAGTTTTAATAAATTATTAAGAT
>NC_056739.1:658278385-658280885 GCF_019279795.1 Protopterus annectens
AGTAAGGGTTGACCATATTCATGTTTGTGTAGGGCAAGTAAGGTGGACCATACTTACAGTTGGGTAGGGCAGGTAAGCGTGGACCATACTCACATTTGGGTAGGGAAAGTAAGGCTGGACCATACTCACGTTTGGGTAGGGCAAGTAAGGGTGGACCATACTCATGTTTAGGTAGGGTAAGTAAGGATGGGCCATACATATGTTTAGGTAGGGCAAGTAAGAGTAGGCCATACTCACATTTGGGTAAGGCAAGTAAGAGTAGACCATGCTGATGTTTAGGTAGGGCAAGTAAAGGTGGCCATACTCACGTTTGGGTACGGCAAGTAAGGGTGGACCATACTCACATTTGGGTATGAGTGCATTTTAGCAATTTATTTCTTGGTTGCTAGTAAAAGGAGATGAGATATCCTTAACAGTGCTTTAGTTGTGGAAGTACATTTTTTGCAATATAGTCAGTATAGTTTGTAAATATAAGAGACTAGTAAAGAGTTAAGCCTGAGTATTTGCATTCAAGGTTGTTGGGGATTCTATTACACATAGTGGTATGAGAATTTTGGAAGGTAAGCTTGTTATTATTTGGGGGGAAGAATAATCTTTGTTTTGCTGTTAGAGAAGCAGTTTATTAATGGCTGTCCAATGGCTTAGTTGGGAGAAGTTTGCCTATAGTTGTTGGTTTGTATATGATTTACTGGCTTCCAAAACTAAAATGTCACCATAAAGAGTGAGGTTGAGAGTAGGTAAGTCTTCTGTTATATTGTTCATAAAGAGTCAGAAAAGAAGGGTTCAAAGAACAGAGCCAAGAGATCACTATTATGAAATATACCTTTTGCAAATAGACAATTGATTGTCAGCATAAATTTGGAAAGATTTTTCAGTGAGATCATTTTAAACCATGTAAAGGTGGTTTCACCAAAGTTATGCCTTTTTAGGTTTTGCAACAGCATTTCATGGTAGACATTCTTAAAGGCACAAGTCATATCGACAAAGATCTCTGCTGTAATAAGACCATCATTCATATTGCAGTAAATACTATTGGTATAGAAATCTATACAGTGGATGTGCTTAAAGGCATTGGGAAAACCATGTCTGGTGATGTGAAAAGAAGCCAATGTGTTTAAATAATTGCTTGTATAGATTTTTTTGAAAATGTTTTAAAATGGCAAGGATTAGAACTAGTCAGGCAGGAAAGAGGACTTTAGGAAGAAGAAGAATAGAATGCCTGAAGAAGCATGGTACAATGTGAGAGATTAAAAACATGGGTAAGTGGCTTGGCAGTTTAAACAGATGATTCTCTCAGGAAGGTGAGGTAAATGCCACTGAATGGGTCTGCTATTTTTTTTTCATCTTCTTCATTGGAGATGATTTTAAAGAAGTAGAATGTGGCTTCCTTCTATGCTGATATGTTGTGGAGTCCATTTCTAATTCTTTTGATCAGGAAATGGGAGGGAGGGCATTACAGTTATCTACTATAGTTCTTCCTTCAGTGGTGTTTGAGTTATTAATGACTAATGATAAAGAATTCCCACTGAAAACACAGGGCCAGAAAGTAATGTCCCACTGATTTATTCCACAAAATTCAATCACAAAATTCTGACTACACTAGATCCTTTGTCCTGTAGGTGTAAGTACTTAATCAACTGGCTTTGGATTTCATATTAATGATACAGAAGTACTAAAGGTTGTGTGACTGATGGATCCTGCAAGGTGTTTTATTTCTTTCCAAAAATGATTACATTTACTTGAAGAAGCTACCTGTTCATGTTTCATATATTGTGCATCAGCTAAATTTTTTGCTCTTCTTGCAGAAGTTGGGTTGTTTAGTGAAGCTGGTGGTGGTTTGGATTGTGCTTCTAGGTTTTTCATACATAGTCTTTCCACTCATTAATGTTAACAGGTCAAAGCTGAGTCACAGACAGAGATTTCCTCTAAGCTTCATTTGGAGTAAGCGAATAGTGATGTATTAGAATGGCAGAGGAGAGAAAGACAAGAGCTGTAGTAGAATGAAGAATATTGTAGTGGGGAGCTCAATG
Source organism: Protopterus annectens (assembly GCF_019279795.1). Classification (NCBI taxonomy): domain Eukaryota; kingdom Metazoa; phylum Chordata; order Ceratodontiformes; family Protopteridae; genus Protopterus; species Protopterus annectens. Next base: position 658,280,416 of record NC_056739.1, read on the forward strand.
CTAGATTAGTAGACAAAGTTTAGATGGGTCTGCTACTTGTTACCAAATTAACACTTCACCAAATAGTAGTTTGCCGAGACCTGTAGTTCAGAAAATTCAAATTTCCAAAAATACACTTTGCCGACACTCAAATCACCGAATAACACATTTGTGAATGTGATTTACCTCACCCAATACCTCACACATGACATTTTTAGTTATATTTTACTTATTTTTGCCAAGAAGCACCCAACGTGAAACAAGAAATGCAATACTGTCAAACATGCTGTAATAAAAAACATTTAAAGAGACACACCGCTATTGTTTAAACTTACTTTTCACATTTTCAGTAGAGTTGCAATTGCTGTCACAAAGTCAACACAGTTGTACTCACTTTTATTAACAAAAACTATCTGAAACTGCTTCTGACATATAATTAATTAAAATTACAAACACAAACACACATTTTCTAGTATATTTGCAAGGGGCAA
>NC_056739.1:658283385-658378718 GCF_019279795.1 Protopterus annectens
TATTTTCTGATTGATATTTGTCTCTGATGTTTTGAAAATGTTTTATAATGGTACTTGGGCGTCTGCTGAGGCTGCCAATTTTTTGACTGAATTACTTCAATATATGCATTGGCCAGTATTAGTATTATTATTATGGTATTGCTTGTTTCATTGTTATGTTGCTTTTTTTACGTAGATTTTTCTATTTGACTTTCCTTTGGATATTTTCGTTTTGCCAGCATGGTTAAAACTTTTAAGCTTTTTTATTATGTGAGAGTGCTTTGTTTTGAATATGCTGTTGATGGATTTATTTGTTTTTTTTTTTATTTTTCTGGTTGGTTATCTTGCTGATTATTTTGTGGCAATATGTTAACCTAGTCTGTTTTTTTTGAGGGGCTTAATATATGTGGTGAAGTGATTGATTAGATTTTTTGTTTTTTGATGAGTAATGTTTTATTGTATTCCCTTGACGGTGCATTTTAAATGCATCTTTGATATATATTCTACTTGGGTTATTTGTTATATCATATCAGAGTTTATGATGCATTACTTTGATGGTAGATTTTGATTGGATACCATGTTTTTTCATAATAGTGATAGACCCACTTTGTCTGCTTCCCTCGTTGGTAGGAGTGGTTGTTCTTTGAGAGTTGATTGGTCGTTTATCCCAGTTACCTTATGGTGTCTATTGGAAGACAAAATAATATGTTTTTCAATCTAGATTTGATTGGAGTTTTATGGAAGGAATTGATTGTATAACACCCCTTTCTCTGAATATATCTAGCATCAAGATTAAGGTCTTGATAGATTCACCCTGCCTGCCTGTTCAGTGTAGGGAGTAGTTGTTCTTTAGAAGGTGATTGGTTGTATGTTTCTGTATATGGGTTAATTCTGTATTGTTTTTGTGTTCTCGGACACAGTTTGGGTATACGATTATTGGTTATATCTGATCAGTTTCTCTGAAGAGAAACAATTGAATATTATTTTTGGCTGATTTATCTTAATATTAGCTCTAGGTGGTGATAGGCTTGTCCCATTCACTTTTTTATTGGCGAGATTGCTGAACATACTGAGAGGTGGTTGCTTGAATTTTTTATTTTTTTATGAATTATTATTATGATGATGCCTCTGCAATATGCTCATTTTTTTTTTCAACCAGTGGTTTTGGTTTATTATGATTGGAAGGCTCTTTATTTTGATCTAATCCAGTAGTAGTTTTAGGTGGGCTTGTCCTGTAAGTCAGTTTAATTGGTGACTATCATAGACAAGAATGTTTTGAAAGGCAGAATACATTCAGAATTTTTCTCGATGATTCGATATTTTTCTTTGTTACATTAAATGCTTGTAACTGATTCTGAGGGTAGTCTGTTTTAATTAATTGATTTTTTAACGTGATCTTATTATTTTAGCCTGATTGGTTTTCTTTTGTATTAAATATGTGTCTTGTTCATGGATTACAGAGTCTGATGAAGTGGTGTTGTACTACCGTGAAAGCACTTACCTATCTAGTAAAATTTTCGTGTACTTAAGTCATGGTACCCTGGAGTTTTCTTGCTACATTTGGTTTTCAATTTTTGCTCCACACTTTTGATTGGCAGTTTTTGTTTTTTGGCTATATACATGAATGCATACCTATATACATATATACAGGTATACTTGAATGTATATGTGAGTAGGCAGATATACATGATTGTTTGTGTTTGCAGCTTGTTTTTTGAGTACTTTTGGAAAATAACAATGTAGTTTGTGGGAATGTAATGTGGTAATCCACTCCTCTCCTGGACTTATGCATTTTAGCTCCATATCTACACATGGCCACTGAGTCTACATCCCTCATTGTTCATTTTCTGCCTCTGAGGGCATATCAGGCATGGAATTGATAGTTGGGAATAGCTGACCATCATTTCGTGGAGAATTAGGACATTCACTTTCTGCTCCTAACCCTTCCATCTGCTTGCTGACAAATGTGGGTTACTGTCTGCTATAATACTCTCCCACATGATTGTGTGGTTCCATACATCTTGTTAAAGACAACCCTTACCATGCATTGCTCCAAGTAACATATTTTCACAAGGTATGACTACTTGTGTTCAGACCCACTGGCAGTGCTCCTGCACTCGGATTTGGACCAATCTATCCCATCTAGGATGGGGAGAAAGTGTTGGGCACTCAATCACACCACTCCATGGCTGGATCTCCTGGTGTTGCCAGGCTTCTAACAGAACCAGGTATACTTGTGACTCAGTCAGAGCTCTATCCTAAATCCAATCCCCAAGAATATACATAAATATTTTTTTCTGTCTCCACTGCTGTCTAACCCAAGCCTGTTACTAGAGGTAGTCCACTAGCCAGTGCCTGTTCCCTTTCCCTTGGTATCACTCCTTTCACCACCACTATCTGAGTTCCGAGCTTCAGCCATGCAGAAATCCAGTTTCTTATTCTGCTTCCCAGTCACAAGCTCAGCTCTTTTCATAGTAACCAACTCTGTTAGAGAAAGTCAAAGAGTTAGCAAAAAACAATATTTACTGATAATATATAATCACTTCATCCTGAACCCAGTAATAAACCAGAATTAGATTGGCAGAGAGACATGAAAGCATGCTGGCTATTCTTAATAGACTGTTGTCTACAAGAAAAAATATTGGCTTTCCCTCAAGGTTATTCTTGAATTTCCCCTACATAATTGTTATGCTAACAGACCTGAAGTTCACAAAACATTCCCTGCTGTATTGTCCACTGCTTACATATTTTGCTGTCCAGTCCTCAAACAAAATCGTGAACATCCCTTGAAAAGCTAAACATGTCTGATAAGCAGTTTGGTAACTTGGGAGGAGGTTGCCTGGTCCATACTGTTTCTCCTCTGTTATACCACTGTTTCATGCAGTTCTCACTCCACCTTCTCTTTTTCTGTCATGGTATGTACCAACAGCTCTTTGCAGTTTGTGGTCTTACACCTCTAACACCCCATCATCCTCTTCCATTTCCTTCTTGAAAGCCAAATTCAACTACTCTTACAATAACTCTGCTTTGTTTCATCATCCTTGATATTCCTCTTATTTTTACTTGGCCTGGCTAAGTCCATCCTTACTTTCCTTCTCTCTGCTACATACTTGTCTCCTTCTGGATTCTTTATGGAAACTCCCTTTCTACATCTATACTTCTTCCAGCTGTATGTATTTTCCCCATTTGCTAACCTCACATTACTATATAAGACTGAGGCCTTGTCCTTCCCCCTCTCCTTTTTTCTTATTCCTTAGTCTCCTGCTCATCATAGTCTACCCTTCATAGTCATAGTTAGTTACTCTGGCACCTTGTACCATTCCCAGATCTGGTGCCTTCCTCAACTTTAAATTGAGGTGGGGGTCCCTCATATTTGAGGACCAAAAAGAGAAAAAAAAAATTCAAGCAAAGCACTTGCTACAAATCCCTTGCTGGCCTTGACCACAAGTTCAGTATCAGCATTCATTATTGGATGGCAGCACTACACAAATGACCGATCAGCATTTGCCAATCAGAAATCTTTATAACCTTGCACCCAGGGTGGCTACCTCTTCACCACATCCTAGATCGTCTCTGTATCCCTGACCCATTACAATAGATTGTTCAAATCCTCAGTCTGTCTACAGACCTCTGACAGCTCAGTATAGTACACTACAACCTTTCTATTTGTATTCCTAGATTTACATCACATTAAAAATGCCGAATAGTATGATCTCTTTATTTTAGCTAACATTGCTTTACTTGGATATCCTTGGCATTTTCCACCTTGGATAAGACAATAGTTCAGTCTTTTCTTCTAGAGTACCTTCCCAGCTGCCTAGAATTCATTATCATACTTCAAGACTTGATTTTACTTCAAGCTACCTGTCTAACTTGAACGTGTATCACCTTGTTGGATCCCGGCAGATTTCTGCGTGAATATAATCCTCCTCCTGCCACCATACTTTATTCTGTCCTTCATTTCTCTTCCTTCTTCTCCTCTTCCTCTAGATGTGACTGTGGTCTTGACATGATGTATGAGTCCAGCAGTCATCACACTTATATTAGAGTAATGCCAGGAAGTTTTTCCTTTGTTTTAAATTTGTTTGATCACTTGCTGCCTTCCACCTCATGCCTTTCATCTCATTATGCTTTTATTTAAACTTTAACTGACATGAGCCTTTTTTTGTTATTTGCCATTTTAGTGAGGTATGTCTGTTAACTTTTAAATTGATTACTTGTTAAAAAGAGTGACTTACAATTTTGTATTCTTGCAAACTACAACACCTGCTATACACATGTATTTTTTTTATATCTAGATATAGATTTAATACATAGGTCTATAAATATAATTTAATAATAATATAATAATAAAATAATAATATATAATAGATATATAATGTTTACATTTACTTCATTTTTTAACTTTTGGAATAAGGGTTATGATGGAACTTATTTTGTGTTTAGGTGACTGGTATCAGAATGGAAATGTGAGCTGATTATATTCTAAAACAGGTCTACTTCAGATCATTGAAATCCCATATCGCTGAAATTCATTTCACTAAGACCAAATCACCTAATTTTCAAAATACTGAAAATTCATTTCACTGAATTGTAATTGTAAGGTATAGACTTAATGTGGGTTTCTATTCACCTTTGACTTGTTTGTGATAGAAATAATTTCTGTAACTTACAGAGCTGACTATCAGAATACTGATAGTCATGTAGAATGTGGTGCTGTACTGTTTTTAAATGTGGGTATGTCTCTTTACATTTGTATGGGAAGTAGCTAAAGTAATATGGTGGATGTTTTGTGTGTTCCCACCAGCAGTAGTGGCAGCGTGCAGAGTACTGTCTTTTTTTTATATGTCTTTTTCCCGACTGTAGTGCAATCCTGGAGTTACTGTATATAGTTAGGGGGGTGCGGGGCATAGCCCTCCATGTTGGGGGTTTGGGGGGCACAGCCCCCCACTTAGTTTGGTTTTATATTGTCTGGTTTCTGTTAAGAGGATAAGTAAGTAGTTTTTAAGTTGTGGAAAGGGGCATTAGTGTTGTGAGTGTGTTTGTCTATGGTTTCCCATTTAGTCTTGACATTTAGCATTGTAAGGATTCAGTGAAATGAGTTGTCAGTATTGTGAAATTTAGGTGATTTGGTCTCAGTGAAATGAACGTCAGTGAAATGGGATTTCAGTGATCTAATGTAGACCCTCTAAAACACATATGGTTTGGCCACATAAGAGCTCTGTGCTAGTGGTGTGTATCTTTTCTTTGTCTCTGAGTAAGCATTTTATGATAAATTAACTGACATTTCTTTGTCTTTTACTTTCAACACCTTTTAATTTTTCATTTGATTTCTTTGCATAATCAGTCAGGGAAATCACTTGAGGTATGAAGATCTATCTTCATGTTAAACAATATGATTATTTAAATTGAACAAGAAAAAAATGTAAATGAAAAAGCGAAGGACACAAAAATGAAGATAGCAGCAAGTTTAAACAAGAAAAATATTGATTTTGATACTGCTGGTGGCATGGAATAATTGTGAGATTAAGGGATCTTTAGCCTGGCAGTTGGTATGGAGTATTTGGGGGAATGGTAGTACTTCAGAGGAATATAGGGATGGTAGATATAACAGAACACAGGCTATATAGATGAGAAATAGCAGTTTGTGACTTATAAAGAGGAGGCAATACAAATCCAATTGACAGGAAGGGGTCAGGGGTGAGAGTCAGAGGGCAGAAAGTCAAGGGCAAAGGGTGTTGTAGTACACAGGCTAACAAGTTACCACTGTGAAAAGGAAATTCAGAAAGTGGAAGATGCATCCACAAAACAGAGGAAAGGACACAGAAGGAAATGTGAAATGCCAGGTACAGAGGCAAGGGGGCAGGCAGAAGTAAACCAAACATGTAAAGCAGAAAGCACATGGATACAGAGGGGCATTCATTAATCAAGCATAAATATGTAATGGAAATTAAAAATACATTCAGAAAAAGGGCTAGAGAAAAGAAATGCATCCACCGAGACAAATTCAAATCTGAGTGCTTAAAATGTAAGTATTATTACAATAAAAAAACAAAAGTATATATATAACACAAAGAAGAAAACACTTTAAAGTAAATCATATATCATGACTTCGGTGAAGGCAACTGTGACACCTCAAAAGGTAAATCAAAAAATATTTTTTTAGGTAATGCAGACATATTCAGCTACACTGGGAAGTGATTCTGGAGGTATGAACCCTGAAAACCATTTAGTACACAAGATGAGCTGAACTCTTGGAACCTGCACCAGCCCCAGAGTGGAGACCATGGAAATGTTCAGTATCACACTAGCAGCTCAATGTAGGTAAACAGATCATGAAAGACTAAATAAGCAAGAATCAGAACCTTATACATTAATATAATACCTCACTCCCATATTATGTTTTGTATTTCTAACAGGTCTTTTTCATCATATAACATCAAAACTTTTTAAACCAGCTCATACATAATATGTAAAAATGTCTCTCAAACTTAAACAGATTATTTGCATTCCATAAATGTTATTTTGAAGTGCAGATTTTATCCTTCTAGTTGTCCCAAGTAATGCCCCAGTTTATATCTTACACAACAAGCCCTGTTCTGAAAGACTTGCTCTTAGTGTAAATGACCTCTTATACTGTGAGCAATCTGAGAGCAGGTCTTTTGTAAATGGGCCCACCATGTAAGCTTGTTTATAAATAGGCCTTACATTGAAGTAAGTCACTTACTCTGAGAGCAGGGAATCATGGCAGACTTACACTCAGACCTACCATTTTGGAATACAGCCCCATTTGAATTGCAATTTCGTATGAGACAAATCTCAACCACTTCTATCTTTCATCTGTCAGCAAGTGAACAATACTTTTTTTTCTTAATATAAACTCCCCCTACCATGTCTTATGACCTGCTGAGAAATATTACTGCTGAAGTCCTTTCATGAGAAAACATCCAAGTCAAATCCCGCATGTAACTGGAAGATACATTTCACATTCACTTCTTCCATTTTTGCTCTTACTTCCCCAGATGACACTTTTAGGGTACCCACCCAAGACTCCAACATCTCTCTTACTCTCCTATAAAGTATTTTCCACCCATTTTCTCATTTCTCTCTCTCTCTCTCTCACCTTCACCCAACAGCCCCTCATACAACCTTCGTTGTCACCTGCAAACCAAGTAACTCTCCAGTTTTCCAGTCGTTCCATCATCTGTCATTATCCTGAGTCACCCAGTCTCTTTGCAAAATCTGTACCAGCCTGCTGTTCCACTAAGAAGAAGAAGGATCTCCCCAGTTACCAAATACAAACAAACAAATAAATAAATATCCAAGCAATTTTTGGCTCACTGAGTCGTATACTATTTTCTCCTTATTTATTCTTTCTTTATTCATTTATATTTATTTACCAGGGTAGTGCACTAAAGAATTGCATAAGAAATTAACAAAACATATTTACAGATACAAGGATATGCTAAAAAACATATACATATATATAGATGTAAGAACATTCTTCATTGGATATAATTTCAAACCCCCTAACCATAAAAAAAGAATCTCAATTACAGATGTAATGTACATAACTGGGTCTATGTTATAAACTCAAAGACTTACCTTATCAAATCCCTAAACGTCGACCTCTCCTCAAAGAAACCACATAAACGCCAAATGCCCTAAACTGCGAAATTCAAAACGTTGAAGTATCATACTTGTCCCACCCCACCGCCCGCTACATACTACCTACACAAACAAACTAAATATACCACATACATACACTAACCAAAACCCTACTTCTAACCCTAAACTACACCCTACTTCTAACCCTACACTAAGTCTTACAAGTGCCACCATGTATGCACTTAATTTAACCCGCACCCTAACCCTAAGTTCCGTAGCTATCACACACTTACCTTAAAAAGCTAAACCCAAACAAACTAAATAATCCACACACATGCACTTAACAAAACCCTACACTAAATCTAACATATATTACCATCTATGCACTTACCGTAACTATTGCACACTTACTTTACGGAGCTATACCGCAGAAGGCCAACCATGACGATTCGACGTTTACGGTTTCGCTCTTCTGGACGTTTGATGTTTTCTCGTTTCGATAAGAATGGGTCGACATTTATGGATTCGATAAGGTAAGCGTTCGGATTTATAATATAGACCCACATAAATTCATTCTTTTTTGTAGGTAAAAAGTAAGTAATTTTAGGAGTCATGCATTCAGGTAACTCTTTTCCCAACAGACCAAAGTATTAAAACAATTCCTAATTCTTATATTTAAATGTATAGCTTTTCATTGCACATTTTTCCACCCTATCCTTGGCATACAACTTTTCATACTTTATCATGACATCTCAATTTCTTTCCAATTAACCCACTGTTGTTAATACAGTCAGTACATCACTGACTTTTAATCAGTTCATCCAAGTAACATGAAGAAGCTATAACTTTTGTTCTTTTCTTGACACATGCACGTAGATTATATGTTCACATTATCTATTAAAGCCCTAATAAATCTTCTTATGTTGTTATCTACAAAAGCAGATTCAAAGCACGTGCCTGATAAAGTTTCCATCTGCAATGAGGTTAAAGCCAGAAGAAAACAGGATTCAACTTTGTCTGGATGAAAAAAAAAAAAAAAAACATTTTAAACATTCTTGTTGGGGGCAAGTCCCACTGCTCCCCTCACATGGGTTAACATAAAGAAAACAGAAATCATCCACTGTTGGCAGGCACTTAGAATGTGTACCAGCAGTGATATCCTATGGAAAACAGCGATTAAGATGTTCAGCTTCACGAAGTTGAATTTTGTCCTGCTGCTGATTCACAAATAAAAGTTCAATAAGGTATAAGGAGTTATACTTATACCTGGTAATTGCCAGTTTTTATGTAGAAGAGCATAACTAAACTTCCATTAATACATCCCCCCACCCCACTGTACAGAACTCTTAAGCTACCTGCAAATGTTTTATGCATCACTGATTTATTCAAATTACTATCTATCCCCCCATGCTTAAATATTACCAAAAGTCTGTTAATGAGCTTTTCTCCCTGGTCAAGAATGTCTGCAAAACTCCAAAACTTTAACAATGCTGTGTTCTCTCAGTCTACTGATTACCTTAGGTAATCAACTTGCCAAGCTTTTAAAAGCTTCATAATCAGATATACTTCCATATTATATAAAGCAATCGCTATTAATTTATGTATGTGATGTGCATTCTCCTTTCTTCAAAAAAAATAAATAAATAGCTACCTTACCAAATAATCACCTCTTGGATGAAAAATATAGTGAAATAATTCCACTAACTTGTCCTTAAGAAAAAGCAACCAAAAGTTGTAAACTTTATTAGATAACCTATTCCCCCTTAGCCCATGATCTCCTTCCTACTAACCACCTCTATTTCTGCCATTGTAATTCTCCTTGCCATAGATTCCAATGCTACCCATTTTTTTACATATCCTAGAACACCCCCATACACTAGAAAGTTATGCCATATACCATCTAACTCATTCATCCTAGAACACCCCCATACACTAGAAAGTTATGCCATATACCATCTAACTCATTCTATCACCCCATCAGTACCCCTTATCAACATTTTTGACACAGTAATTCACTATTTTATTCTTGATTATTCCTTGCACCTTAAAAAAAATTTAGAAACATTCAAAACCTTCTTTTTAACAAGCACAATGTATGCTTCATACTTTTGTTGCCTTCTTTTCTTTTGCTTTCATCAGTACATCACCTTTAGCTTGTCTATAGCTCCTGTAGCACAAATTGTTTAACAGTTGAAGTGCTGAATGTAATGCGGGTACCCTGGGATCAGTTTGCAACTCAGACAACCGATGGAGTTGGTAAGTTGGATGGGCATTCCCATCAGAGAAGCAGAGACTATGCTGATACAAGTGAATTGTTTGGGGTATGTGGAATGACCAAGGAGACATGGGTGATCCAGAACACAAGGCAGTCATGTCTTCATAGCCTCACATTGTAGCAGGGTAGGGCCTAAGAAAATGCCATCATATGCAGCACATGTGTGACATTGCTACCTGTTGTCATGGCTACTCACTTCCAGTTCCCCTTTTCACACAGCAGTGGCAGCCACAGCCAGGCAGTTAATACCATTAGGAAGCCACTCTCATTCTCTGTCCCACCCATCAAAGTATCTCCAGCTGAGTGTAATACCAGGACCATGTGGTAAGAAATGTGGGAGCAGGAGTAAAGCAACTGTTGGTCAGCTGGCATCATGCTCAGGGAATAAAACAAAAACTGAACTTTGTTGGTAATACCATTATTATATGTTTATTGCCAGTGATACCATTAGTATAAAAACTTTTACATCTAGCCCAATCATTGAATTCAGTTTTATTTGTCTGCCTACTGAGTCTGTGCTGTAATGAATTAAAAACTTAAAAGCACCTCCACCATTCATGCCTGCAGGTATACAGTTCTCCGGCAGATGTCCTTTGTTTGTAAGGGAGGGACGTTGGCTTTCCTTCTTTCTTTCCTCCACACAGATTTGCCATGCAGTACCACATCATCTCATTATTTTATGACCAGTTAAACTTGTCACATATGTCATTATTAACATATGGACCTCTTGCAGCTTGTCACATATGTCATTATTAACACATGGACCTCTCACAGATGTGATCAATGCAATGAATACTTATTTTATGATAAAAAAACAAAACTAAATCGTCAGGCTTTACAACAGATTTTAATACAGTACTGTTGATCATTTTTCCATTTCTTGCATCTCAACCTGAGTGCTTTCTATTTTACTCCAAGTAGAACATTTTGCCACTGAAAAGAAGTTAAATACCTTAAACACCTCTAACCACATGGACAAATATTTCTCACTAAGGAATATGTTTATGATTATGATTTCACTGAACCACATGGACAAATCATTCTTATTAAAGAACAGGTTTTACTATTATCATCAACAGATTTGTTCTGCTTTCATACAAATGCAGCTTTACTTACCTCTGTCCTGCTGGTCCTCTCAGTACTATAGAAACATGTAGTCAAACTCATTATTTCTATAACCTCACCTTTCACTCAAGCCTTTTCTAAATTTATTTCTTTTGCGTATTCTCTCATTTTCCTTCCAGTTGTGTCAGTACCTATCTTCCTACTTGGCTTTTTTAATATTAGAAAACATTTACATCTGTCAGTGGCTTCTACTGTCTTCACATTCATCAGTTTCTTACAAAGCAATAAGCTTGTACCCAGCAGAAATCCTAAATGGACCTTCATTTAACTCTTCATCTTATGTTTTCAACATCTAGTACAGAAACTGCATCATCTAGTAGCTTACATGTCAGCATTTATTTATTTTTCTTCTGGTGCTCTCGCCTTTTATGTCCCTTCATAGTCATGCAGAATATTTTGCTGTTTCTCTGTAAGAAGATTTTAACTAAATCCTGATTTACCATAAATGTTGATTTTAGCTTTTGGAGTGCACTGGAAATCCTGTCCATCCAAGAGACTCATAGGGCACCACACTTTTTACACTTATCTCTCTGACCTTCACACTGGTCACTGCATATCTATGTGGGCATTTTTTAAAAATTACCTTATTTTCCACAATAAAATCAGAATATGGGTTGGCAAGCATAAAAATGGACTCCTTTGCCAAAGCTAAACTCAAAATTATAAATGCTGGATCGTACCATCCTACCAACTTATTTTCAATTTCATTTTCCATCTGTCATTACAAAATCCTTCACTATTTTTTTTTTTTGGAATATCACACAAAGATTCCAGACAAAATATACTATCATCAGTTAACACAGATTTTAAATAAAACTGAATAGTCAGTTGCTTTGTCAAATTTCTGTATAAGGCATGAACTTTACCCTTTCCACAGAACACAATTTGAATATATATATATATATATATATATATATATATATATATATATATATATATATATATATAAAATACATATTTAAATATGTCTATATGTGTGTGTGTGTGTGTGTGTGTGTGTGTGTGGATATATATATATATATATATATATATATATATATATATATATATATATATATATATATATAGTAATGTCTCTTCTAGCTCCAGACTCAAGCTTATCTCTGCCATGTTTCTTCAGTGATTGAGTTACATCCCTTATATTAAACATTTACACAGAAAAGTGAGCAACTCCAGCCAGCACCTGATGTTTTAACAGCACAACCACAAATCCAACTCATCAACCCAGAAAATAATATCTGAGCTTTGGTTCCACTGTCACATTCCAAAAATAAAACTGACTGTTACACTGAAAAAGAATTTATTCAGGATAAGACCTCCACCTTTCATCCTCAAGTCAGTGACTTATCTGCCATCCTGCAGGTCAACACAGTAAGTGTTACTCAAAAGAAGCTGGGCTAGTTGTAAGCAGTGGTGCAGGAAAGAGGGTAGGCTCTCAACACATGAATGACAAAGGTTCGAGTCCTGGTGGTGCCTGAATAAAAGTTGTTTTAAAGTGGCAACAATGAAGGGACAAAGTCAGAGTAGTGACTTACATAAAGGAGGGCATAAAATACAAGGTCACACAGTAGTAAAACATCATCACTCTATGATAGATATGAGTATGCAGGATAAGAATGTGCCATAAGTACTTTACTAGATAAGGTAGAGGTGAACTTATTAGCAAATATTTAGAAATTCTGTGCACTGCAAATTATTGGTGATAAAACATAAATATGTCGTGTGCAGATTATATGTTTGTTTCACAAAAAAAACAATGTGTTTAGCAGTAAGTGCCGACTGCCTATAAATGATAAGTGTTAAAGAAAATGAGTTCATGAAGCCACTGCTTTAGTGTGCCTGACCAGTTCATCCTTTTACTTTAAAAAAACAGTTTTGCTATTAGCTGCATTTGCCAAGATGACTGGCTGTATAAAACATGGCTTAAGAATGCAATGTTATATTCTGTCTTATGCTTTGGTGAATATATTTCATGTAGTACCTGTGGATATCCAAGCATACCTTGGTTCCTCTATAGTTCATCTTTTATTACATTTTAGGAGAATTCATTACTGATAAATGGACTATTTACCATATTTAGTAATGTGACCTTAAGTACTGACCTACACTGACCTGAAGAGGACTTGTAAAACAGAGGTACTTTCTTGTTAATGTCTGTCTTATTTATTTATATTTTTAAATATAATGATATGGTAATAGTATTTTATTTTCTTATAAAAGAGAAAAGTAGGCACAGTATATTTCTCATGTCATATTGGTCAGTCCATACTTCTCTGAAAGTCAGTGTGTGACACCAGTGAGTTTACACACACACATGCACACATACACATGGACATGCTCATGCACACACACTGGTCCTGTCATAATGGCATGGTACAATAAACAAAATGTATGAGTAGTATACAAAGAAAAGTAATGGGTTGCCAGACAGTGTTCACAGTAGGTGGACTGGCCATCAAAGTCCGTAAGCATAGATGCTTGAAATTTTCTGATTGCATCTCCCTGTCCCTAACCCCTCACTCCTGCACCTTGCTATGGCTTATAGCTTGTATCACTTTACAGTTGTGTGAGTAAAGGAAAACCTCCATGTTTCATTCAACTGCCAATCTGCATAAGATGGAATCCCACTGTTTAGAGATTTGTTGAGTTTGAAATTGTGAAGTTGTCACAGTGGCTTTAAACTGGATGTGGGGTGTCTCAGTTTATTAGCTGGGTAATTCTGGAATTTCTCAAAGGTGATGGCAACTTTTTTGCTAGTGACATTGCTTCTGCATTTCATAGATTTTCAAGAGAATTTACAGTTTATATATCTCATTTTTAGAATGTTAATTCATTAAGAAACCCATTAAAACCAACAACAGTCTTTGCCTATTTTTGTTAGTTTGTTCCCAATATATGAATATTTCAACAGACATGGCTCTTTTAGATGCAGCACATGCAAATTTAGTAAAACTAAGGTGTGGTAATATATATATATATATATATATATATATATATATATATATATATATATATATATATATATATATATATAAGTGTGTGTGTTTTGTTCCTGTTTGCTTGAATTGATAGCCATAACAAAAGGAGTTAGAACTTTTATGCATTCATTTGTGGGGCTTTATTTAATGTTTCTGTGCACTTAGCAAATCTATTAGGGAAATTTGTAATTGTAACAGGATTATATCTGCTCTTGTTACAATTACAAATTTCTCTAATAGATTTGCTAAGTGCACAGAAACATTAGGTGGTGCAGCGGTAGTGCTGTTGCCTCACAGCAAGAGGTTCTCCCGTTCGATTCTCAGCTGGAGTGTGGGGAGTGCCTTCTGTGTGGAGTCTGCATGTCCTCTCAGTGGTTTGGTGGGCATTCAAAAGACATGCGTAAATGGGTGTACCTTTGTTGAAGGTTGAATATCGAGCTGGCACCTCGGCGTTCATGAAAATCTACTGCCAATCATAAGTGGACTGGAGTTCCGCTGTGGCGATCCCTAACCGAGAAAAGCCAAATGACAACAAGAACAGAATCATATCTGCTGTTTGATTAATTGAGAGGTGTGCATCCCTGCCTCAGTTTGCCTTGGTAAGGTTTAAAGAGATTTGTATTGAATGTAGTAAGGTTCACAAGGGAATTCACAAGCTAGAAACGTATTTGCAGTCAGACTGGAGTATGGACTCCTCCATGCTCACTAGCCATCATGCACTGCTACACACTAGCCAGAGATTGCAGACAACAAAATATGCAGGTTTGTTTATGCTTCACTGCAACTAACTAGCTGGGTTGAACTGGATGGCAGTGAATTGCAGAGCTGCACTTGTATTAAGCTCACTTTTATTCAAAGTCCTAAAGCATGGGTACTGCCCTCCTTTAAGAGCTAAACTATTAACTAGAGAGCACAGTTACTCACTTGGGGATACACCCGAGGAGTCACTGACACTTGTCAGACCAAGTTTTTGTACATCTGTATGAGAGAGGGCCTTTTCTAAACCTGACCTTTCCCACTGGAATTGGTTACCCTCAAAGGAAAGAGAAAAAACAGTCATTGAAAACATTCAAGATCAGACTAAAGGACCATCTCACAAGTGAAGCTACCTGCATTTGTTTTTAGGATGGTGGGTAGTAGTAGCAAAGACATGCTGCCATTGGACTGCCATCAAAATTATTATTTTTTATTGGAATTTTACTGTACATAATTACTGCTATATTGTTCTATTATTCCCTACATACATCCTTGCACATATTAACTGTTTTTTGCTGTTTGACCTGGGTTGTGTCTGAAAAGGGTCCCTGTTATCAAAATGAAATAAAATAAAATCAAATGTTGATTTTAGTTGGATAATGAAACTTGGTGGGAAATTATGGGTCTGTATAAGGAATAGAAGGTCTGATTGAATTCTCCAAATTGAACAACATTCTCCACTTACTGTCCTATGACTGATCAGCAAGATGTTTCAAAAGTCATGAATTTTCATGGGGATGTTTGTACATACTACTCCCTGGTGTATAAGGAGGTTTTTGAGATTTAATATAATTTTAGAGTGTCATATTTTGTCACATCTTTAGATACCTTCCCAATAGTTTCAGATAGCTGACCCTTACTTTTGTCACTTCACAGGGAGAGGGAAGTTTGCATTAAAAATGTGTTGTTTTAGTAATTGCTTTTTAAAAATATTTCATTGTTATTGGAAAGAAAATAATTATTATGGCAAATATGTTTGAATGCATCACAATGGCCTGGTTTAAATGAACTTTTATCTGTTTCTTGTCTTGTAAAATTAAAGGCATTAGGGAGATAATGTTATGTGCCTTTTGCTATTTGAATATGGTTTTATGTAATATATGTAGTAATATAAATGTAGTTATTTACTAATCCACGTTTTTAGAATGTATATTGTTAGTGAGGAGGTTTTATCAGTGTGCATGTATTTTTTGGGATGCTTGAAAAAAAAGGGGAGGTGTCCATTTAAATAATCTATGTGAATAATTGGTTTCCCCGAGTTTAGTATTATATGATTGGTTGAGTGTAAGGGTGTGTTGTTATTTGTAATATTAAAATAATTGTATTATGCTTTTGCATTTGTCTGATGAAGTCTCTGAATGAACAGAGATAAAAGTGCTTATGTGATTGATTCATTAAATGCCCGAATTTTACTCTTGTTTTCAGTTGACTTGCTTGTTTCACCTGCTATCTGCTGGAATCTCTGTTTTTCTAGATCCAGAAATATAGCAGAGAACAGGCCATTATTTTTATAATGAAGGATAGCATTAGTGAAAGAGAGCAAGACAGTAGTATAGTGCTGTGGTATGGCCTGAAGCCATGCTGGGTGCTTGAGAGGAAGTTATTAGCTAAGAGGTAGTCTAAGACTTGAGAATGGATGCACTTCTCAAGTATCTTGGAAAGTGGAGAAAAGATGGCTATGGGGCAGTAACTGGAAAATTCAGTGGATGAGCCACCTTTATGGAGGGGAATGATGTGGGATATTTTCCACAGTGTGGGGTCATAGCTTTCTGATAAGGATGGATTGATTAAGATACAGACTGGATAAGCTAGGGCTTCTGCTGCTATTTTTAGGTATTCAGAGGGGAGATTGTCAGCTGCAAGTTTTGTAGGCTTAATTTTCAATAGAAGTTTTTTATATAGGAGGTAGGTACTGATGAAAAAGAAAAGACTGTGGGCAGAGTATTTGGTTTTGATGTGGGGAGAGTGGATACAGGGTTGTCTTGTTTAGTCAAAGACAGAATGGTTTCAGTAAAGCGTTTACTGAATGAGTCAGCAATACTGCTGGAGGAAAGGGGAGTGGTAGATGGGTGGGTGCCTGTTTTACCTGGGTGGAGAATGGAGTTTATTGTGGACCAGAACTGCTTAGGATTGTGATGGGAGGAGTTTAGGGCAGACTGATAATATTAGGTTTTATCTTCTTTTATTTGCTTTTTGACCTTATTGTGCAACTCTAGAAATGACTGTCTAAAGGAGGGGTTTTTGTTAAGCGCCAGTGCTGCCAGGCCTTCTCTCTGATTTTCATTAGTGCCCTGGTGCTTTTTTGTAGCCAAGGGGAGTACTGTGTCTTGACGCTGGCATTTCCTATGGGGACATGTGTGCTTAGGATGTTTAGGAAGGTGCCACTGAAGAAGTGGATGGTTTATCCAGATTAGGGTACTTTAGTGGTGTCCAATCACATTTGTGAAGACATTAGATAAAGGAGAGTGAGTTAAACTTTCTCCTGTTTCACATTTGCCTATAGATTATGGGTTTAGCACATTTTAAGTGGTGTCTCAGAAGGAATGTGTGGTCACTGAGGCTGTCTGGTAGACAGCCAGCTAAGTATGAGTGAGGGTATTTATTGACTAATATCCAGTCGAGAGTAGTATGTTTGTCAGAGTTTTTATTTATCTGGTTAGGTGACTGTATATGTTGAGAGAAACCATGAAGGTTTAGGTGCTGGGCTGGATGATTGTTACTACAAGATAGCCAGTTGATCTTAAAATCACCTAGGATTACGGTTTCCTGGGGTAGGGAATGGTTAGCCCAGTTCAGGAGGTTTTCCAGGAGTGGGATGTTTTGGCCAGGTGGGAAGTAGCATCCTATGATGTTGATTGTTTTATTTGGGTTTAGTTTGAGGTTGGCATATAGGATTTCTTCATTTCCAATGTGGGGGAGAAGTATTAAGGATCTAGATGTTGAGGTGGTGTTTAAATATTAGAGACACACCACCCCCTTTCTTAGATAGCCTATGTACTAAAAGAATGTTCTAACCCGTTGAGAGTATTTTCTCACTTATGATGTGAGGTTTGAGGCAGGTTTCAGTCAGTATGAAAATATCAGGAGAGTTTAAAGCTGTGTTGGCATTTAGGTCAAGGGTTTTATTAGTTATACTTAAGATATTTAGACACATGAAGAGGAGTTCAGATTGCTTTCTGTTGGATGTTAGTTGTGAGAAGGAGCAGCTATCAGGCAGATTTTTAGGTGAGGAGTTAGTAATGGTAGAACCAGGGTTAGGGTCGATATCACCACTGAGGGTTAATTTAGATAGGGAAGTAAACAAAAGTTTTATAAATCTGGTAATTAACCTGTCATATTTTATGGATATTTTTTGTTTGAATGTAACAGGTGACCGGTAGTATGGTGGGTGTATTGAGGTGGAGATTGTGATGGTATGACAACTGTAATTAGTAGGTGAGTGATGGATAGAAATGAGAGTAAGGGTGCAGTGATAGTGGTTGGGTGCGTCTTATATAATGTAATGTCAAAGAAACACATCCTCTCATTACCAAAATTATACATAAACTTAAAAAACTCGGTAGTATGCATAATAAAATTCATAAATAAGCTCAATCAATCCTAATCACCTTTCCAAAGTATAAGAATATAATTTAAAATCTGAACCATACAAGTAGGTTGTCCTGAAACTGTCACTCAAAAACAAAAATATTTTCCAATACCACATAACAATGTTAGCATAAACTGTACAAATGCCACCCTCATACACACTCTTTTCTTCTATGTAAAATATTTGCCATCAAAGAAAATTACTTTATAAAACTAAATCCATTCAAAAGCATATATTTATCACATCCTTATTAGAAACAGTCTAAACCTCTATCTTGTGGAATACATGGAAATACAGGGAAACAATTCAAAAACATAAATCGTAACAAATATCTGGATCAAATACAATATTATGTAATAGCTGTAAATAATGTCAAGAGTCTCTTAAAACAAGTTTCTTATCAAGAAATTTTTTTTGATTTATTATCAATAAATCTGGCTAAAGGTTCTGGTTATGAACATGCTTTCGCCACTGAACTGTTATGCACCTCAGAAATATCAAACAAAAGGGGTACTACTGTTTTTTTTTTTTTTTTTAATGCAACCTGTTCATTTAAATTTCACCCTCCGTAAATAATTCATATATGTAATTATCTAAACTGATGTATGCCACATTAACCTCATTCCTATAGACAATGTCATATGTAGAATCATCCAATAATATTTGAGCAACTTTTTGTTGGTGTCCATCAATGTAGCACCACCACTTTTAAAAGTTTCATTATTCACAAATTATGTTTCATAGATACATCATACGTTATGTGTTTACACCTTAGTAAGATTATAAAACCTACCTTCTTCTTCTTCTTGTTTAATAATTTTAGTATCTCAGATTCACACACAATATTTCAAACATGATAAGGATGGTGCAGTGGTAGCATCGTCGCTTCACCGCAAGAGGTTTTCCTGTTCGATTCTCAGCTGGAGTGCTTTCTGTGTGGAGTCTGCATGTCCTCTCTGCATTTGTGTGGGTTTCCTCCCACATTTCAAAGACATGCATCTGGATTATTTCTCCCTGGCCTCCACAGAAAATTGGCTTTGCTCCAACCCGGACTTTCCCAGTAAACAAATGGTAAATAATAAGGGGAAAGAGTGGGATTAAAAGCATTTTTTTTCTATTTAAAGACAGTTCACTCAATGCTCTTGAGGGCATATTATCACCATGGAAGAGCTGTAAAGTTGCATTCCTTACAAAGACCTTCAACTCTAAAAATATCAGTCTTTATAAGAATATTTAGTAAAAAGGCTAAAATGAATATCAGTGATATTCACTGAACTATAACTATATAGCTTAAAATGTGTCAACAAACATGCCTCTCCCTCTCCTTCAGTTGTGGCTGTATTTCCTGTACAAGGTTTCCTGCTAAAATTGTTCCATTGTATTTTCCCTGTCATTCTCATATAAACATTCTAGCCTCTGTAGAAGAAGAAATTAAAAAAAAAAAAAAAAAAAAACTAACATCAGATGATATAAAAAATCAGTATTATAAATACCTTCACTTAGTGTCTCATGAGCTTAAAACTTGTTTCTGTTTGCTTGTATTTAAGCCTCACATTTGTGCATTGCTGCTCTTTACGCAGAGGCGATTAACAGGGTCCTGTACAGAGGCAAAAGCCTAAAAGCTCAGTTTTTCCCTAAACTGCTGTCAGAGAAACCCTTCCAAGCTCCTCTGCTGCTCTAGGAGCAACTCATTTGCACATTGAGCAGCACTGCTTTATTGATCAACATTTGCCTACACAAAGTATAGGCTCCTCTTGTAGTCTCAATGTTACAAGCACAGTCCTCTCAAATTAACCCATTCCCTTCCCTAATAAAACATGAAGTAAGAGCCTGCTATCATGGGCAGCCAGTTTTCCATCATCTCTCTGGCCTGCCTGATAGACATGGGCATCCTGAGGCAGTGTAGCAATTGTCCCATGCATACTGATGACCACTTACTCCTGAAACAAACAAATACTTTATGTGAGAGATGTAGTTACACTATGAAATTGGAGGCAAGACTGTCACATAAAGACACACACACACACACACACACACACACACACACACACACACACACACACACACACACACACACTTCCCACACTAAATAAGGGCACAACACATAAATCCACATATGCGAGGGTACTTACTAGTAACTTACCAAAAGATCACAGGCCTCCCAAATGGAAACTTCTTACACACATGCGAAAAGCAACCATAACGCATAATAACACACACACCAGTGTTTCAACAAATAAGTTCATAAGGCATAACACAATAAAACCTAATGTATTGGTCATAGGTGACTCCACTGTGAGACTCATGGATGTTTCCCAAACCAAGCTGGGTAAGGAGTGGGTTACAGTTAGCAGCCTCAGGTGACAGGATTCATTAAGTCACTCAAGCACTCAAATCACTCAACCACAAGTACCAGTATGACTTCTTCATAGTCCATGTGGGGGTGAATGATTTGAGATGTACCTCACTGGACTATATCAAGAGAGACATGACTGAGCTCTCAGATTATGTGTCACAGGCAGGTAGAACTCTAGCATTAAGCAGAATTATGCCTTCTCCAAGGAGGATGCCACAATACAAACAAAAAAGATTGACTTTAACAATTGGCTTAGCTTCTGTTGTTAGTCAAGGGGATCAACAATCTGTCAGCCTGGGAATGATCTTTGCCAGAGATGGCCTGCACCTGTTTCCTTTAGGCTTTCGGATACTGGCAAAAGCTTTAGCCACCTCTATTGTGCTTTTTTAGGCAGTGTCAAAATAACCAACTTCCTAACATTACAAAATCCTCTTTGGATAAAATCAAGGTACTGCTGCTTAATGCTAGAAGTCTAAAGAAGAAACTGTGCTCCCTGGAAGCACTACTTACTTTGGAAGATGTTGACATCTGTGCAGTCACAGAGATGTGGCTCACAGGTGAGGATAGCACCCCAGCTGTGCAGGGTTACAACGCCTTCCATACATTCAGACCACAAACTGAACAGGAAAGATCCAAATAAGGAGATATATGCATCTTCATTAAGGATAAGTACACCTCTAGACTGACCAGACAGTATGACTCTCTTGAGCTACTCCATGGCCAATAAGTTATAGGTAAGCTAGCTATAGGTCCCCCACCATGAAACAGGAAAAGCATGCCACATACCTGGACTTACTTATGGGTGATTTTAATTATCCTACCATTGACTGGAAAACATACACAACCACAAATAGGCTGGCTCAGAGGTTCTTGGACTTTGTCAATGCAAATGCTCTGGAACAGCTAGTCAGCACACCCACAAGAGGCTCAAATGTTTTGGACATAGTACTCACTAACATGGGAGAACATTGCACCCCCCACTCTCACCCATGTGATGTCCTCCATGGTAATATTGGACCATAAATCAGTCTAATTTGATGTAACTATAAGATCAGATACCCCATCAAGCTCAAAAGCACTTAAGAATTTTTCAGTGCCCTGTGTAACCACTTAAGCAGTTGCATATAAGCAGCTGTACCTGAATGGCTTATATCTAAGCCATATATAAACCTTATATATAAGGTCTTGCCAAAACATTAAGCCACTCTGGTGGACCCATAGTATAAACAGGCTGTACAGCAAGAAAAAGAAACTAATGTCCAAAATCAAGAGAGAACTGGCTCAGCAGAGGAAAAAATCCCTTTCTAGCTTAAACAAACAAATTAGAGATCCTGTCATTTCCTCCAAAGCCAATTATGAAGTAAAAATACCCTCTTTAGCTAAGGATAATTACAAGGCATTCGTTAACTATGTCCAAAATCTAAAAGGGAACACCCAGCAATGCACTGAACTTGTGGATGGCAGTACCCATACTCAATGGGACATAATGGCCAACCTACTAGCTGACAGATCTGTAGCAGACTTCACCCCCCCCCGTTTCCTCCAGTCATCCCCCAAAGTATACATGCCACCATTCCTCAGCCTATTATCTCAAGAGAGCAGGTCATCTCGGTGCTCTCAAAGGCCAAAAACACAGCACCAACAGGACCAGACAAAATCCCTGGTTTCTTTTTAAACAACTTAAAACATGACCTAGCAGACCCAAATTCCCTGGACTTCCGTTCAAATTAGATGGTCTGGCCTCTTGAGTCATAAACAGTTGTTGTGTAACACTTCCCTTGGCAGTTCCCCATGTCAAAATGAAAATGGTAAATAACATAAGTAGAGATCAGGGAGCACATGGAGGTATGAAAAATAGTAAAGTATCTAGAATGAGGTGAACAACAGATAGAAAGAATTAAGCAGTGAAAAGGAAGGGGTAATAAAACATAGAAAGGAGTATTAAAACCTGTTAGGTTAGACTTGCGGGGACATTAGTAAAAGTGCAGGTTTAGGTGAGTGATGAGTTACTGTGAAATGAATGGAAGGTTGTAGAGTACAGTGGATAGTGAAGAGGAAGGACAGGGGAGATGATATTAGAAATGTATTAAGGGAGAGAGTAATGGGATGAGAGTCTTGGATGCAGTTATAGTCAGGGAAAGGAAGTGATGAAGTGCAGAAATCCGAAGCAAAACATAAAGCACTAGAGGATAGTTAAAGGAGAAACCTGAAGCCACCAATGACAATGTACGGAAGGAACAGAGGAAGTGCAGGTGTTTAACAGGAGCTGGAAATGGATGAGCATCAATAATTAAGTAGCACTGCAAAAATAAAGCAGTAGCCATACACAGGATATGAGCAACAATAGCAATATACTTACCTGTGCCATACTGCAATGAAAAAACTTACTGTAAAGTAAAGCCCATTTCATCAAACACCACATTCCACATTTTATTATACCTCCATTGAATATCAATAAACCAGTGACCCACAACTAGCTATATAATATTAACAATCCTTAGATCTTTAAACATGATGCCACCAAACAAAGAAAATCCACAGCTTCTCACTCTCCTTGTTGCTTCACAATTCTGGCTATGCATTCCTCTCACTGTCAGTACACACATTGTGTTGGTATAAAAGAAGCACTAGTAATCATCCTATCTCAGATGGGCTCCATACAATTCTGCTCCTCCTATAGCATGTAATACACAGCATACAGGTCTACATTTCTTTGCCCTAGTATGTAGCGCTCGTGTCGATGCCATGCTTACACTGAGTTTTGAATTCATAGAAGTCCCTGGTTGAATAGCTGAGTGACAGTCCACAGTGTAGGCAGATAGGATGGTGGAAGCCAAAATGTTCTGGATGATCTAATTCCAGAGGTCCTCATGTGACCTGCAATGAATGTTTTCTCCAAGTACTCCAGTAGCGGTGCTCCCAGTCGAGGGAAAAATGTCTTCACAACAGAAAATTCAGCTGAGCTGAAGAAATACTAGTGCTATCAAACATTTGACCAGCACCTAAAAGCCTTTGCCAAAACCATATACCTGTGATATGCCATGTCATTTAACTATCCTAGACACACACACACACACACACACACACACACACACACACACACACACACACACACACACACACACACACACACACAAAATGAAAAAAAGTGGAATGGGTATCCTTTTTGTTGTGTGTCCAGAAAATTGGCATGTAGGCTGCGTATGGCTTCCAATTCAAAGTGCAACACTGTAAACTTTAGTGTTGTAGGAGGATCCAATGAATCCAGAGCATCCAAAACCATTGTCCACATCAGACTATATGCTTTTAAGGTATTGTGAGACAGAAGTACAAAAGTCAATGGTAGTGTCTTTTCTGCCCCCCTCCCACATTGTACCACTGCATGTATACTGTATAAATGACTCCTAATCACATCTTCACTAAGATAGGTATCATCAATAAACCATTGAGAGGTCATGTTCACATCATTCAGGTTTCTTTCTGTGGTTAACATTAGGACTTCCACACCAACTTGGCTAACAGTGGAGTATCTGTAAAGGAATATGCCAGATTTCAGTGGCCATCTATTTGGTTCAGTCCTTAAGTTGATATATCTTCTCCTGCCTTCCAGTTGCCCTTACCCATTTCAGTCTATGAATCCTCAGTACCAGTACCCTTTGAGATGGCAGAATAGGTGCAGCATCTTCATTGTGGGAACCAGCTGCTCTTTGCAAGGATATTGTGAATATTTGTGATCTAGAATTGCTTGGGAAATGTTACGTCGTAGATGTCATTTTTTATATCTGGATCCAGAGGGTGGTTGCTACACAAATGCTTTAACTTTCTTCGGCTCTTTATACTAATCTCTAGGTGATATTTGTTCTCTGTATTACAGAACACAGCAACCTCTATTATATAGGAATAAGGAAATCTCAGATTTCCAGAGCAAGGCTAACATTGTCTACAGACTGGAGAGATTAGTAGTACCAGGTTCTCAGGTTTAAAGGGAATCGCATTAATAATGACTTTTATTTGTGGCATTCTGTCAAGTCATCATACAGGTGGCAGAGATGAGATGGGTGGTGCAGGTATGGTCAGGATGACATCCTTTATCTGTTTGATCAGCTGATACAGGACTGGCTGTAAATTGCATCATGCAAACTTTATAGAAATTAGTTTGGCAAGGGACTTATTTCATCTTCTACTTAATGAGATGTTTTAACACCCAGAAGCCATGTACTTGAATCCGTTATTTTTGTTCCATTTTCCATGCACAGCTGTTCCATAGGACCATTTCATTCCTCCTGGATGAGAGCTTTACAGCCCATACATTCCCAATTGATTCAAGCTTTCCAGGACTGGAAGCCGTCATTCATGTGCTTAGAAACAATAGCATTTTCTGGAAAGCTTTTTCCTCCCTCTGTGCATGCCTGAGTGTGCTCGATGGCTGGTGTGCAATGGGTGATGGGATTAATTTCCAAGCAAATTTAAGCAAACAAACAATGAGCTTAAGGGAACCATTAGGAAGCTCAAAGCTAAGTATGAACTTATAATAGCCACTAAAACAAATGACTGCAAATCTTTCTTTAAATATGTCAGGAAGTTAAGAACTAAATCTCAACAATATATAGAATTAGTTCACAATAATACTACACTCTCTGACCCAAAGAAAATAGCTAATATCCTAGCTAACACATTTAGTGCAAATTTTAATAAACCCACAGTTATAACTATCCCACAGTTTCTACAATCCCAGCCCCCTTTAAATACTATGAAATAAGTTCACTCAGCCCTTTCAAAAACTAAGAATACTTTAGCCACAGGCCCTGACCACATGCCAGATTGCCTAATTATCAGTGCCAACTATGGTCTATCTGAGTCCCTACTTAAACTCTTTAATCTAAGCCTCTCCACTGGTTACATTCCTGAAGCATGGAAAACAGCTGTTGTAATAACATTACAAAAGGATGTCCCAACCACGGACCATGGTAACTAAAGACTCATTAGTCTCACTAGCCTCACATGTAAAGCTATGGAGTGCATTATCTCAGACTTCATTAATCTGGACATTGAAAACCTCTCAGCCCTAGACTCTTACCAATTTAGCTTTGTCAAAGGAAGGTCATGCCACTTTAACCTCATTAATTTATTTGAAAGTAACAGCAGCAGTGGATAGTGGTTATGCAGTACATACAGCATATCTAATCCCCAGCAAGACCTACCTTTGACACTATTCCCCATGCTAGCATAGTAGATAGACTAGTAAATCTGAATATACATCTTTGCATTGTGTTTGTGTGATGGATAGTTACCTGGTTACCTGACAGAGCCCATGTGGTTAGAGTAGCAGGTGCCACTTCTGAAAGCAAAAGAGTTTACTAGCGGTATACCACAGGGTTCAGTTTTGGGTCCTTTCCTATTTGGCATATATTTCTCAGACCAACACTTCTGGCTTATAGTTAACTACGTTTGCAGATGAGTGTAAATTGGGTGTTGTTATTCGATCTTCAGCTGACTCAGAATTACTCCAACATGGCTTAGACCATGTTAGCAATTGGCGCAAGGACAATGGTATCAAATTACATGTAAAAAATGTAGTATGGTTTATTTTGGTAAACAATGCAGTTTCACTCACCATATAGGAGATACACTCCTCCAATCAGGCACTGTTGTGAGCATTCTGGATACTCTTGTTGATAATTCCTTATCATTTCACCAGCACATCTCCATAGTACTTCATAAAGCCTTTTATTTGGCCCATCTAATTTCCAAAGGCAGCTACACTAGCTCCAAAGGAATCTTAATACCCCTTTACTCATATCTTATCAGACCCATTATTGAATATAATGCACCCTTTGGCATATATTTATCTAAACACATTACATAACTTGAAAGACCTCAGATTCATAGTTAAAAAGATCAGTGGCCTCAAAAATCTTGGCTATCAGAACAGATTTGCAGCTGTTTCTCTGTACTCAGTCTCTTACAGACTCCTCTGAGGAGATCTATGTCTAACCTTTCATGCCATGAAAAAAACAACCTTATCTGATCTCCTTTTCCTTAATAGGACTGATGGTACATCAAATGCTCAGGAAAAGGAACTAAACCTTCAATAATGGATATATAAGACACATTGGCATGTATACTCATATCCCAATGTATCCCTCAGTTTTGAAAGAAACTTCCACTGTACCCACCTTTAAGGTAAACCTAGGTAATTGGATGGGCAGCTTCAAATTCTCTCCCAGTTTATCTTATCTTGCCCTTCTTGAGGTTAGAGGGAAATTCTGAACAGGGTGTTTGGCTAGGATTGAAATGGTCTGCAGACTGATTACCTAGTGATCACCTATGAGCCTATGTGCCGTGTAATTAAAGTTCTTGACCATCTATAAGCTGCAGCTCCATGTGTGTCCCCATCTCTCTCTTGGGACTTCAACCATTGTCAGTCTCCATGAACTCACACTTTCCACACCTAGCCCAATGATGAGAAAAGCAAGCAATCCCAGTTCCAAAAAGTGCCCAAGCTGGATCCCTCAGATTTGGGAAAACTGCTTGGTTATTCATGGAGAGAGAGGTTTTTATAACTTAAGGAGTTAAGATTTTGCATGATGCTATTTTACATGAGTACAATGGAAACACTACAAATGAAGAAGGATCTTACACAACTGAAATTATTGGAATTGGACAAGCTTTTCTTTAAGGAAAGCCTTAAGGCCAAATAAGGCAAAAGAGACTTGTCAACAAGCATCCTGTTTTGAGTGTTTGAAAGAATGTAACAAAAATCAGTCTAGATCATCATTTTCAGTATACACATTTATTATTTAAATCAAATTAATTAACTATCTGCAACTTGAATATCTCTGTGAATACAGCATACAGACAAAATAAGGCCTTTCTTCTGATATTTCAGAACCAAACTGAGTTCTATTTTTACTGTCTATGAAACAGGAATCTCCAATGAGTTGGTAGAAAAATGTTTCTTAATAGTTTGAATAATTACTTTTGTCTCCAATAAAGTAGACAATCATTGAAGTAATTAGCTTATAAATAGTTATAACTCACTCCAGACATCCAACCTTAACAGTAATAACTCTAAGGAAATATTTGTCTATATCATACTTCTATCACAGCCTCTACAGGAGGACTTCAATTAGGTCAAAGGAGATAGAAACAGTGGCAAAGACTGATTCCACAGACAGCTTACAACAGCAGCAGGTGTTTCTAGAAGCACACAAAGCAGGAAGTATGGCAAGTGCTTGTGAACCAGTGGAGGTTCCACAGGAACTGGCCTTACAATCATAATGAATGGAGGTCTAATCACAACTGGAATTCTAACAAGTGGCATTCAATAAAGGCGTTCCATTCAAAAGGAATGGTGATTGAAATTAAATACTTAACCCTTTTGGGAAACAAAACACAAGTAGTCAGATTTGGATACCAAATCTCAAAATTACTTGACTCATCAGTTCAAGAGCAATTTGATTTTAAAATATTTAATTTTTTACATTAACCAGGGGCGGCTTGTGCTATAGGACTGCAGGACTGCAGGACTGCAGCCCTCCCACCTAGAAAAACCAAAGGAAAAAAATGTGAAACAAGAAGAAAAAAAAAAAAAAAAAACGATCATGAGTCCCAACTCCTCCGCAGATACATTGGGGAATTCAGACTGCCTTTGTCAGCAGTCTGAATACAGCTCTCACAGGGATTTCACTGCTGCATGGGCTTTGTTTGTGACTTGTATTGCTACTTTAGGTATGGAAACAGTCACTGACTGGATACATGTGTGTGTAAAGGCTTTGTGATTTGGATTGTACTGTTGCTTTGTGAAACAGCTGGACACATTTTTTACAGTGTGTGTGTATAATGCCCCATTTGTTATATACTGGTGGGTAGAGATACTCAGGCTTGAACCCTGTACCTTGGATGCAGGTAGCAAGGATCTGAATTCCCTATCCACCACCATTTGTAAAAAAAATTTGCAGATTTTTGCCTCATATTTCTTCTGTTCCTCATAAAATCTGTGGTTTCTGTATCTACATTTTTCCTTGCAAAGTCTGTAGTGCAGTGGTGCAGTGTTAGCATTGCTGCCTGACAGCTACAGGTTCTCTGGTTTGATTCTTGGCTGGGGTGCCTTCTGTGTGGGGTCTGCATATCCTCCCATCTTACAAAGATGTTTCTCCCTGCTCTGATGAAAATTGTCTTTTGTTCCAAGTCAGACTAGTTTCCTGGTTAAATGTTTAAAAATAACAGGCATATGAATTTCAAACTTCATATTCTTCAGAAAGTACATGGTAACACAAAACCGTTTATTCTAGCAGTTGTCTAAGTTTATAACATGGATATTTGAAATGTGTCCCTATTTTGGGGACTGTATTCCCCCATAATTGGCTTTGTCCAGGTATTTTGTGCTAAGGTTGAGAGCTATCTATGGTGAGAACTGAATTCACTGAATGTTTGGGGGCTGTATTCCCCCCATTACTGGCTTTGTCCACATGTTTTTTGCTAAGAAGTTGAGAGCTATGGTGAGAACTGAATTCACTGAATATGGTTGGGGGCTATATTCCCCCATTATTGGCTTTGTTCAGGTGTTTTGTGCTAAGAGGTTGACAGCTATGGTGAGAACTGAATTCACTAGATAGTAGCCATTTAACTTTGTCTTCCTCACTTTCACAAAACAGCTGATTTGGCATAGTGGTATGTTTCTCTGACTGTTTTGCACAGGGTCCCCTGGGTTAAAGACGTGGCTGTGAAATGTATGGTGGCAACACAGCATTTTATTCTAGCAACTTTCTAACATTATACAAGCAATGTTTAAAATGTGTCCCTGTTTTTTGGGTTATTGCCCCCCCCCAATACATTTCAGCTCTTTTTCCAGATTTCTTGTGCTGCAAAGTTCAGAGATACAACTGCATGTCAAGTAGATTTTACAAGGAGCTGAGACCTGCAGGGGAACAAAACTTTAGTGCTGCTTATTCTGAGTCTGCTTGCATTGTTAATAGTACAACAGGTAGTATACTTGCTTTTGATGCAGAAGGCTGTGGGTTCTACTCTCACAGTAGATAGATGCATTGCTGATACTGTACTGTGTTGTAAAGGGGTGGATGCTGCAGTCCTTTTTGGCGAAGATACCTAGAGTAGTAACTATGAACCTGTTATCAGTTTGCCATACATTCCCCATTGCAATATTACTAGCTTATCATTTTTTTAATGCATGCAACATAGGCAATTTATTCCTCAAGGGCAACAGGCACTTTATTTGTAGATGAATAAACAATGACATATAAAGTTGTTTGCTAGCAGCAGCCTCTTCATTGTTACAGATTTCTTTAATGTGGAATTATTTAGATGACTTTTACTACGCCAGAGATTGTGCATATTTACTGATACTGGTGGACTGTAGAAGGTTGAGTAGACTTTTATGATGGAAATGTTCTGAATTGGGTAGTTTTGTCATTGGTGCATGCATTTTGTTTCATTGTTTATTGGAAAAATGTTCAAAACAATACATTTAAAATGCCCTCTAACAACTGTACTGTATTGTACAAGGAATGCAATTTAATACAATCAGGAAGGTGTATCAAAGAGCATGTGTATGTTTTGTGTTCAAGGGGGCTTATGATTTGAAAACAGCCCAAAAGGGGCCTATGATTTGAAAACAGCCCAAAGTTAATCTTTATCTGCCACTGGCAAAATGTATTTTCTTTGAATGTGGGTTTCAATGCTGTTTCAATGCATGTGAGTTTCAAGGGCAGAGAAGTTTTAATGCTGAGTCTGTTTTCATTGTGAGACTGCATTGCTTTGTTTAGCAGATATCTATTGGGGTTTGTGCTGTAAAAATGAAAAATAAAACTTTCAAATAAAATCCAAATCATTGCAGAAGTAAACCAGTATGCACATTACAGTGTTTATGGTAAATGGGGCAAAATAACCAAGGAATGGGACATTGAAATGGTTGCAGGGGGGAGGTTCCAATCGACCATGATTTTGAGAGGGGAAGAGCTGCAAACTCAGACAGCCCAGGATGAACTATACCTCTCAGCTGTCCATATTTTTGCAGAATGAATAGATATTTGCTTCTTATTTTTGGTTTGTTCCTCATAAAATGTGTGGTTTTCTGGCAAATCATTTAAGAATGAAGTCACTAAATGACAGACATTGAGTTTGATGTCATAACCTTCAGAAAAATGCATGCTAAAGCAAGACCTGTTATTCTATCAACTGTCTTAAGTTTAGACAAGAGCAATTTTTAGTAGTGTTTGTATGTCCCCCCAATATATTTGGCCTTGTCCAGATTTCCTGCATTAACAGGTTAAGAGGTGCATGCAAATAAATTGCTTTATAGAATTAGGCATATCCAAACCTCTCAACTGTCCCCAATTTTGGCTCAAAATGTTGCTCTTCCCCTAATAATCCCTCTGCAAAATGGCAATTTTGGAAGAAAACATGGAGGGTTTACAATTAATAAATAACTGTAATAATCAGTTATAAATTACTTATATTTCAGAAATGCATGTAGATTCTTTTATTTTGTCAGCTGCTCAAGTTGGCAGTACTAATATTAAAAAGTGTCCCTTCTTTGACAGGTTCCCAGCTGTATTGTGTGGCTATTTTATATTTTTGCATCACATTTTTGGTCCATTTTTCATAAAATTGTGTTTTTTTTTGTCAAATTAGTGGCAAATCATTAAAGACTGAAGTTAGAAAATAATGAAAGACATTTGAGTTTCAGATTTCGTACCTTTCAGAAAATTCATACTAACGCAAGACCTACTATTCTATTATCTTTCTAAGTTTATACGAGCAATATTTAAAAATTGTCCTTATTTTTAGGCCTTTGTCCCACTTCTATGTATGGCTTTGTCCAGATTTCTTGCTCTGAGGTTGAGAGGTATGACAAATGTGTCAGGGCCATCGCAGTCAGCCAGAGACTTTTCAAATTGTGACAAACTTGTTGCACCCCACTCCCCCATGTAGTGACTCTGGATGTGTCCAAGCAAGGCAAGGAGCGGTTATGCAGTGTAAATGTGCAGACTACCCCCCCCCCCCATCCAAGGTAAACACAAGTACTACAGTGGCTTTTCATCTGTCATTGATTTTTAAGAATGTTCTGGTTTCTGTTATATTTTTATAATGTTGATTTATGCTTATTATTATTCAGAAAGTGCCTTTTGCTCTGTGTTTAAGTAGTAGTGCTTTAATGACCATCAGGTAAGCTTGTCTGATATTGTAAGATGCAAGTAAGTTTTAATACGCAGTATTGGCAACATTGAAAGCATTTCTGTTGTTGCCATGCAGAGAATACTTACATAACTAGATAACGTATAAGCCTTGGGTATTGAAATGCATATGACAGCATTTGTAATAAAGGACAGGATTACATTATGTTAAGCTCATTACAGGCTTTACCTGCAATCTGAACAGAATGCCAATCTATCATGTGTGGTCCATATCCTGTGCAGTAATCCTTTAAGCAATATATGTTGAGCTTGTTTCTTGTTTGCTTTTCATTTTTTACTTTGATCATGTTTTCCCCATGAAACAAGTAAATAGTTGTTGTCAGGCAGCAGGTCTTTTTTGGATAAGAAACATTTTTACAAGTGGGGTATCACAGAGATTGCTACTTTCAGCATGTTACTTGGTACTTTAATAAAGCTGAATATAAATTATAATTAGAACTGAAGTGCAAGGAGAAGTGATTTAAGTGCTGCTTGTTTTTCTTATACTTGATTTTGACTGGCATTCCAGTAATGTATTTAAAAAGTAATTTATTTTTTCATGCCTCACATCCTTTTTGTTTCCATCTAGATATTAAGTAAGGTGTCATGCAGCCAATGGATTGAAATATTTTTTTTTCTTGTACACTTTAGTTTGTCTTGATTAGACTCTCATAATGATGGTTTGGCACCCAGGACAGCGTATTTAATTAAAGTTACAGTTTTTGTGGTTTTGAGCATAGCCCCTCCCCTTTCTAGTTGGCCACACCCATTCCCATTGACCCCACCCATCCAGCTGTCTCCTGCAGCCTCCATTTGATTTGAAGTCACCAGCCACCACTGACATTAACCAATAAAGAACTAAATATTTCAACCAAATGACTTTGTGTTTTCTTTGTGAAGAGGGCTTCACTGGTGAATTGGTTTTCTGCTGTGATGTTATAAACCTGTAAATTAAGTTTTGTATCTTTAAATAAAGACAAGTGCACTGTCACTTGTATTCTGTGCAAACCTTGAACTTACACTCCCCCCTTCTGTAAACAATAAAATGCTTCTGAGATGGAATGTTGTATCTTTTGGCTTTTCCCAGTTAGGGGTTGCCACAGTGGAACTCCGGTCCACTAATGATTGGCAGTAGATTTTTACATGCCGAGTTGCCGGCCCTGATGCACAACTTTCAATGAAGGCACACCCATTCACGCATGTCTCCACACAGAAGACGCTCTAGCTGAGAATCGAACAGGACAACGTCTTACTGTGAGGCGACAACGCTACCGCAGCACCACCACTGCAGTCTGCTTCTGAAGTGAATTGTCTTTTCTGATAAAATCATGTTTTAGGACAGAATTCA
The DNA here is from genome assembly GCF_019279795.1 of Protopterus annectens. Classification (NCBI taxonomy): domain Eukaryota; kingdom Metazoa; phylum Chordata; order Ceratodontiformes; family Protopteridae; genus Protopterus; species Protopterus annectens. The sequence continues at coordinate 658,316,595 of NC_056739.1, forward strand.
AGTTAAAAGAATATTACTTATTTGCATTTTAGTTCTAACTTATGAGTTGTGAAAGCTGATAAAGTAAATCAACTTATGTTAATAAACGCTAATTATAAGAAGAGTGTTTTTTTTGTCTGATCTGTTTTATAGAGAAACAGTCAAAGATAACATGAATGTTCCTTATTTTAAGACTTATTCTAATAGTTCTCTAACAGACAATAACATTGTTATAGATGATATTGTTATAGATGACATTGTTATAAATGATATTGAGAGCTTCCATACAAATCACTTATCCTTGTGTTGTAGTTTTGTTAAAATACCAAAACAACACAAAAACTCAGTCTGTTACCCATTTTGTCCAACAATAGCAACACATTAATCCAAAACAGAGTCCATTGCATTTATTGTGAAAGATAAATTGAAAACAGTAGTTTGAAATATACTTTATTTGAATCTTGAATAGGGTGACCTAATTGATAAAATGAAATGTTTTAGATATTACTGCTAATGGTTTATTAGATTACAACTTATATTTATAGTTTATATACTGTATACAGTAGGGCTTGTGTCTTTACTAAGTAACATGGTCAGTTACTTATCAGAGGCTAGGATCCACCACATTATGCACACACTCAGATCACTGGACCAAAAGTACCAGCATGATTCAATCATAGTCCTTCTGGGTGTAAATGACTTGAAATGTACCAACCTAGACCATATGAAGAGATATCATGCAGATCTCAATATGTGCACCAGGCTGGTATGAGCCTAGCATTGAGCAGTATTTTACCTTTTCAAGGATGATGCCACAATATAAACAAAAGATGACTGACTTTAATAATTGGCTTAGTTTCTGGTGTCATTATTAGGGGGTGCAATATTTGTCAGCATGGAAGGAGATGTTTAACAAACCACGCTGCTTTGCCAAGGATGGGCTGCACCTCTCCCCTCTAGGCTTTCGAATATTAGGTAAAAGATTGTCTTTCCCCATAGTGCCTTTTTTAAGCAATGCCAAACTGAAAGTACTTGAAATATAACAAATCAAAACCAAGAAAATCTAATGGTATTACTGCTCAATCCGAGGAGTCTAAACAAAAAAATTCCACTGCCTAGAACCTCTCTTCACCATAGAGAAAGCTGACCTCCGTGTTTTCACTTAGACATGGTGTAAAGCCACAGAGAGCACACCGAAAATGCAAGGTTATAATACCTTCCACAGATTTAGACCAGCTACTACACAGACAGGGACTAAATATGGAGTTGTCACAATTTACATCAAAAACAACTATATCTCAAGCCTGGTCAAACAGGACAATGCACTTCCGGTTCTCCATGTTCAAATCACCATAGGTAAAATCCAGTACCACTTCCTTGCAAGCTATAGGTCTTCCTCTATGACCCAGGAAATCCATACCATGTATTTAAACTTATTGGAAACACTCATTACCCAACCCAATACCATATTCATGAGTGACATTAATTACCCCACTATTAACTAGGAATTCTGTATGACACCAAACCTACAGGCACAGAGATTCTTTGATTTTGTAACCACAAATTCCCAGAACTAGATTGTCAATACACCTACTAGGGGTGCAACCATACTAGATATGGTCCTCAATAATATGGGAGAGTGCTGCACACCCCCAAGTGTAATGTCTTCCGTGGTAAGATCTGACCAGAAAATGGTCTCTGTTGAAGTAAAAATAAAACCTGAACCCTCAGCTAACCCTGGAATATTCAGGAACTACTCTAAGGCTAACTTCCTGCTATTAAGTGATAACCTGGCAAAATTCACCCATAAACCCTGAGAACACTGCTGCCTATCCAGAACTGTTCACAGAAACCCTATACAATCGTGTTAATACCTGCATAGAGGCAGCTACACCTGCCAGGAAGAAGTACAGAGCTAACTCAGAAAACAAGCTACCTTGGTGGCATCACAAAATCAGTAGGCTGTATAACAGAAAGAAGAAAATCATGGCACATTTAGGAGGTGCAGCACCCAGCAGGATAAAAGCACTCTCTTCAAACTAAGCAAACAACTCGGAGGACAAATAAAGTCTACCAAAGCCAAATTTGAGGTAAATTTGGCCTCCCAGGCCAAGGACAACCACAAGGCATTCTTTAGTTATGTCAGCAATCTCAAATCAATACTCAGTTATGTGCAGAGTTCATTAAAAATGGAGCCACCTATACTGAGCTAGAACATGTAGCAAACCTACTGGTCGACAAATTCAGCTCCAACTTTTCCTCCCCCCCTCAACCTTCCCTCAGGAAATAGCATCAAATATAACTCCCCCTGCTATCACTAAGGAACAAGTCCTTAATGCTCTCTTAAAGGCCGGGAACAATGCATCAATAGGCTAAGACAATATCCCAGAATGCCTTTTAAATATTATGAAACATAATCTATCAGGGCCTTTGTAATTACTATTTAACTGTAACCTCCAAACAGGCTTTGTGCCTCATGAATGGAGAACAGCACTAGTTATCCCTCAGCACAAAGGTGGGCCATCTACAGATATGGATACTACAGACACATAAGTCTCACTAGTCATATATGCAAAGCCATGGACAAAATGTTCATGAAAATGGTTAATAATGATATAGTAAACCTCTAAGACACTGGACCCAACCCAATTTGGTTTCATCAATGGCAGGTCATGGCCTAGTCAACAAGGTGGACTTCTTTGAGATGGTCCACCAGTGCAATGCAAGGTGGCAAAATGGTTCACACTGTCTACCTTGACCTGGCCAAGGTATTTGACACAATACCCCACTCAGGCATTGCTGAAAAAAATCGAGGTTAGGTACAAACCCTTCTTATGTCACCCATTGGATAATCAACTGGCTTATAGACAGGACCCAGGAAGTTAGAATTTGGAGTCCAGCTAGACAAAGAGGCCAGTCACAAGTGGAGTCCTTCAGGGATCGGTCATTGGACTGCTCATTTTTGGAATTTACTTCTCTGAAGTCAAGGCCAATGTCAGTGGTCTCTGGCAGACTAAATTTGCAGATGAATGGAAATTAGGAATTGTCATTGAATCCCACACTGACACAAATGTTCTCCAAGAAGGGCTGACACAGACAAACAACTGGTGTCAGAGCCACGGACTAAAACTGGTTTACTATCATTTTACTGAGTCACACTCAGTCGAGTCATTGTATCATTGACTCACTTCCATGAAAAGTTGTAATGCCAAATTCCAGTATACCCAAAATAAATACCAAATTTGACATTCCCTTCTGTTTTGGACCTAGGAACAAGTGTTAACATGGGTAAAGAAGGGGGTGAGATTTGTCAGTCGGAATTATCGGTGTTCGACATTTTCATCATTTGGTTTCCAGACTTTGCATAAGTTGGATTTGGACGAGTGTGCTGCCGTAAAATGATAGTAAACCACTAAAACTAATGCCAAGAAATGCATAATAGTATCCTTCATAAAGTCAATCCACCCCTGGTAACTAACATATTGATAACACAACCCTCAGAGATGAACCAGTAGTCAGGAACATAGGGGCAGACATAGACAGTAATCTAGCCTTTCAACATTATGTGTCTAGAGTAGTGAGGAAATCATTCTATGTTGCTCAATGTTTAAACAAATGTTTTGCATCTAGGTCTAAGGAAGTCATTCTTCCACTGTATTCAGCAATCATCAGACCTATCATTTAGTACAATGCCCCCTTTGATATGCACCTAACCAGGCATATACAACAATTGGAATGTCCACAGAGGTTCCTCACTAAAAGAATACAGGGTATAAGTAGCATGTCATATGTAGACTGCCTCAGGGGCCTATCCCTGTATTCTGTCTCCTACAGGCTATAACAGGGAGATACATGCCTGGCATACAGGGCATTGTCAGACCCCACTCTGATGGACCTCCTGCATAGCCACAAAAAACAGCACCAGAATTACCCATTCTAAAGACTTAAACTGTGCCTGTGATATAAAGAGGACCTGCTGTAGAGACAGGTATTTATCCCAGAGACTAGCCCATCTCTGGAATGTGCTCCCTATCCATGTGAAGCAGAGTTCCCCCCTCACCCAATTCAAGTGTAATTTGGATAACTGAATGGGGAACAGGAAATTCACCCCTGGATTGGCACCTATGTCTCTAATAGACAAAGGCAACCTGAAATGTTTCATCTCCCAGGTCCCTGCTTGCAAATGTTTCATCTCCCAAGACCCTGCTTACACTTATCAAGGGTACCAGAACTTGTCAAAGATTTAGGATGCTTGCCTAGGCTTAAAAAGACAACACATATTTCCCTTCTTACCAGATAATCCAGCTCACATCCAAAAGCATTTCCAAATTAATGTGTTCATAAAACAAGTTACTAATATCATCATATGAAATTTTTGCTTCAGGAAAAATAAATAAATAAGTAAGCATATATGGGGGACAAAGCAAGTCAGCATTGCTGTAACACAATTTTAAACAACATTCATTCTGATAATAATTTTAACCAAACAATACATCCTATATATCAGTTTTAGAAATTGTATACAGATGATCATGTTTTTTTTTCGATGGTTGTTTTCCTTATTTTGCATTTACTGGAGAATGCTGAATTTTAAAAATAAATTATATATCTGCAGCTGTCCATTTCCACCCAGAAAGCTAAGTATATGCATTTCCCAGAAATTAGAGTTCAGAAGCAAACACGGCAGTTCTAGCATCAAAAGGTATACAGTGTGGTACTGAAACAGTTATTCTAAGAATTCAGTCCTGAACATTGCAGTTTGCCCATTATTTAACTGAAATGCATAATTGTGGGACCGGTAAATATTTGAAAACGCCTCATTGTTATATTTTCTTTAATGTACCATCTAGATGTTTTTCTCCCTTTTACAAAACAGTATATTTCCTTTCTTTTGCTTTTTTTCTAACCTGATTACATAATTATGTTTCAAATTATCAGTTCCTTTGTGATTTTTTATTTCCTGGAGGTTATAATTTTTTCATATTTTTTACTGCTGTTGCTTTTGAAAGTCATGTTTTTTTCCAAACATACAATAATTTACATATTACACAGAGGCATTAGTGAGTTATCTAATTTACAAACAAGTTAAAAATATATGCTCATGAATAAGGCAGATTGACCAGTATCACACAAACGCTTACTAAGAGATAGATGAAAGAAAAAGAAACTAGAAAGAAAAATGCATAATGTAAAAAAAATGGATAACAACCTTAAGAATTAATTGTTTAAAATAAATGACAGAAAATGAACAACCACTGATTTCTCCTAATTAAAAAAGCGCTGACACCATGTATTCTTTGACCTAAATAATGCATATGTTCTCTTGTTCCCATGTGCCTTTAATACCATCATATATTTCCTTTATTCTGAACCTATAACATGCAAACTATAGAAATATTAGTATTTAATACCTCCTTTCCATTTTTACTTAGTAGCTAGGACCAAACATAGGCAATGAAAACCATTTCATTGCTCAAGTTCACTCGGAATTAAAATGCCTATAAAACATTTTTTTTTTGAAAAGTAATGAAGTGGATTCATCAGGAGGACTGCTTTTCACCAGTATTCTAAGATGACACACTTCTGCCAAAATGCATTAGGTAAAAGTGGGAGTTCTTTGGTAAGTTGCTCCATGCCAGCCATGTTATTTCATATTTACTTCGGGCTGTAGATAAATGTAATATAATAGCCAAGTCAATAAATGGAGTTTGATAGTTTGTACATCTGCTGTTTGCCAAGTCAAATAAGCATGTGGGACAGATTCACTCTAAACGGTCTATAGTAAGTATAAGTAATTCTATAGTAAGTAGAAAGACAGCTTTAGATTGAACTTCCCATGCTTTTTACTTTTCCCTACATATGGAAGTTGTATAAATGTAGTATGCATCTTTCAATTCTTAAAAAAGTTTTTCCACCCACAAGAAAACATTTACAAAATAAACGCATCACTTCAGTATAATAGTGACAGAAACTAAATGTGATCCACCCAAAATAAAACTAAATATTCTGTAGTTTCAGGTTAAAGTACTTACTAGGGCACCTTACCATGACCCCCCCCCCAATATTATGTAGGTGGCTTCCAACTTTTCCAAGTGACATTCATCCTTTTTCACAACTTTTTGCGGCAGTATGGGCTGAATTATAACACAGCAAAAGTCAGCAGCAGTACCTTAAACTTCTGTAAAGGTTTCACAAGTCATCAACAAACTTTTATCTCCTCCTCCACAAAGTTAACTATCAGCTGTCACCACCATCTCTGCACATTTACTGGGTGTACAGAGTTCTGCCTTAGTCCCCCTCCCCCCAAGCTCAACTGGATACTCATTCAGCTCCCATGAGGAGATCAGGGATGCTGTTGCTGCATTATCCTTCTGAAGTGGAGTTGCTTTAACTCCCACTCCCTCATGGCAGCCTTGCTATGTCTGTAACTGCTGCCCTAAGCAGGTACATGAGTTCTTTCACACCTGTCTATACTTGTCTCACGAGCAGTAGGCACTTAATTCCTCTATACTCCAGATTTGCTCCAAAATTAGCAAAGCTTTAAACAAACTTCACAGTTGCTCTGAATTCTTGACAAGAGGTTATATAGGAACTGAGTTTTTTCTGCCCATTACCTTTTAACTTTTGACCAACTGTACAGTGTGGCTATGGAACTCTGAAAGCCTTTCTCTTTTTCAGTCTTAAAGGCTCCACACATTTTCCTTGATGGCTGCACAGACCACGTACTACTAGATCAGGAGCGGACAGATCATATACTACTAGATCAGGAGCGCACAGACCATGTACTACTAGATCAGGAGTGGACAGATCACATACTACTAGATCAGGAGTGCACAGACCATGTACTACTAGATCAGATACACACAGACCACGTACTACTAGATCAGGAGCTATGTATCTGTTGTCACAATGCAGCCACTGTCTTCTGTGAGAAAAATCCACATGTGCACATGTGTGTGTGTGTGTGTGTGTGTGTGTGTGTGTGTGTGTGTGTGTGTGTGTGTGTGTGTGTGTGTGTGTGTGTGTCTGTGTGGCGTCATTCCTCTTTCAGATGGAATATTCTTAATGTTGTGGTTAGAAAAATGGCATTAAGAACTTTGAACATGCAGAAGTCAGAATGACCTAAATATCAAACACACTAAAGATCAAGAAAGGAAAAGTATTTCCTCTCCTGATCTTACTAAACCCCCCCATAACATGTCTATGCTGCTATATTGTAAGCCATAGCAACACGTAACCAAGTTAAATTAGACTTAATTCGCGTGTCCATTCAAAATGGATAACACGTCTGTAACTGCTCCAGGGACTTTAGGAGCCGTGTATCACACTGTCAGCTCACAAAAGGGCAGTTATGTTCTGATACTGGATGGTTATGTTATGAATCAGGAAAAGGTAGTGCAAGAAAAGACGTACTGGTGCTGCAAGTTGAAACAGTCCCTGAAGTGCAGAGGTAGAGCCATCACTGTAAGTGTTCTGGATGGTGAGAAATTGTTGTAATCTGTGCAATGCACACATGGAGGTGATCCAAGTGAGACTGAGGAGTATAGGATTTGTGATGAGTTAAGAGTATGTTCTAAAGTTTCTCCTGATAACCCTTGTATTGCAATTGACGGTGTATTAGCATCAACATCTGCTGACATAACACCAAGCCTCCCCACACGTAAAGCTCTTATTCAGCAGGTTATTAGGGTTTGGAGAAAGAATGTTAAAGCAGATAAGCTGTGCAGCATAAATGATATAAAGATCTCTGATTATCCTACAAAGTCTGGCCCTTTCATAAGTAAAACTATGTCTGACATTCACTGTTCTTGCCTCGCACTCAAAGAAGCTTGGCACCGTAGATTAAAGGCACTACTGGGTCTATGTGCCTGTGATTTGAATGTCCTTATGAATGTATTAGCCAGAGATCAGGACAGAGTTGAGGAACTATGAATCAGAATGAGTTGCGGAGCTCCACCTTCTCCTAAGAGGCGAAATGTTGTACAGTGGCATACACAGTCTGAAAATATGCTGAAAATAGGGATAAGTATTCACCGACCCAATTCCTTATGGCTATTGTAAGATTGTAGAAAATGTAAGTGTGGCGTTATATGTGCTACATGTCATGCATATACTATTTGTGATTATTATCCTTTGTCTACACTATGCTATGACAGCTGTGCCTTTATTTTGAGGAATGCCACTGAAGTGGTGCAACGTAAAGTATGAGATTAGCTAGGAGCTTCGAAGCTCCAACATAGTTTGGCAGTACAGGTGTATATATTGGGCTGTTATACCAGATATTATGACACCTAAACATTCTGTGTATTGATTCTACTTGCTGGGTTGCTTTCATTCACAGACGAGGATGTTATACGTGGATTTTGTTTGTTTTGCATAGCAGTGTACGGATATTCATGTTATATGTGGACCTTTCATTTCCGATATTATACTAAGATTATTGGCTTTATTAAAGATGTTTTTGCAGTTTTCGACGTTCTGATAACATCGTGTATAGGGACATTTAGGATGTCTCTACGTTAGATGGTTGTTAGCCAAGTTGTTGGCTGTTATGCTACTTTTCGACTTATGACAGGTAAATTCATTGTTTTTATGTTCAGTTATATGTGGTTCATTGTTTTTGCTGTTCGATGTTTTCAATTTTGAACTTTATAGTATTTCAAGATTATAAAGTGAATTTTTCGACTTTATAGTCTCGAGATACTGAAATTCGACATTTCAGTATTTTGAGATTATAAAGTGAATATATATATATATATATATATATATATATATATATATATATATATATATATATATATATATATAAACAGAAGAATGAGGATTCTGTAACATACTGAAGACAGTTCTTTTGAGTGTAATTTCTTTTTGCAGTGAATAATTCAGCACAGTTGATTTTAACTTAAAACAAAAAAAAAGATGCATGCAATTAAAGTCTATTTAAAGTCTTTCAAAGGAATGTCACATTTCCTTGCAGTACATGGTTCTGATTCTTCTGCTCAGGCCAAACTGGTTTGTAACTCTTGGGCTCCTCTACAAGTAGGTTTCTGTTTTCTCTTGAGTTTGGGCATATCCACAGTTAGGGTCTTGGTTTTCTCTTGAGTTTGGGCATATCCACAGTTAGAGTCTTGGTTTTCCCTTGAGTTTGGGCAAATCCACAGTTAGGGTCTTGTTTTTCCCTTGAGTTTGGGCATATCCACAGTTAGGGTCTTGGTTTTCCCTTGAGTTTGGGCATATCCACAGTTAGAGTCTTGGTACTCCTTGCGATAAATTCACAGACAAATTCCTGATAATTCATAACTTCTTCTGTGCAAGGTTCCTGTGAGATTGAAGATCTATAAGGGGTAACTACTTTTGCCATGTTTGGTTGTGCACTCTGTTTTTCCCAGCGTTTCCCAGCTGATTCTAATTAAACTCTCTTGTTAGAAAGTTTAACTATCGTAATACATGATGCATGCACATCAGCATCTTGTACATCAACATGTTGAACATATTCCACATTAAACAGCTACTGTATTACAGGGATCCACTTCCCAGCATAACACCTCTGGGATGGGTTATGGCACTGAGATAACTCATCCACATTCACGTACTTGTTGACATGGCTTTGTCCTGTTGGTCTACTAAAATAGCTATACTCCAGAGACCACCAATGTAACTTGAGATTGACATCCCCTTGTTTGTGTGGAGGACTGTAATCTCCATAAGTGAGGACCTTCAACAGACCTGAAACTACAGACTAATTAGTTCGACTAATCTTATTTGCAAAGCCATGGAAAGAATTATCGTGGAAATTATCAGCAAGGACATAGCAGATCTCCAGACACTGGATTCATCACAGTTTGGCTTTGTCAAAGGAGGGTCATGCTTACTGAATCTAGTGGACTTCTTTGAAAAGGGCACTAAGGCAATGGATGAGGGGAAAATGATGCATAATGCCTTCCCAGATCTGACTAAGGCATTTTTATACAATACCACACTTTGGCATTGTCAACAAACTTACAGTACTAGGTATGAACCCCCTTATAACACACTGGATAGCTAGCTGGAACACTGATAGGACCCAGAAGGTTCGAATCAATGAGGCCACCTTCACAAAGAAGCCAGTCACCAGTGGAGTCCCCCAAGGCTCTGTACCAGGCCCACTCCTCTTTAGCATCTACTTCTCAGATGTCAAAGGCCAACCAGTTTTGTAGATGATTGCAAACTGGGAACAGTCACCAAATCCTCCCCAAGATAAGAATGCCCTTCAGAAAGGTCTAACACAGACAAATGCTCCCATTGACATGGCTTAAAACTCAATACCAAGAATGCATTATATACCTTTTGGGAAGTTGGTTACCCCAGATAACTCAATTATTAATAAAACACCCCTAAAAGTTGATTCACTAGTCAGGGATCTGGGAACGCATGTAAATAGTAACTTAACCGTCGATCAACATGTGTCCAGTGTAGTGAGAAAATCCTTCTATGTTTCTTAACTTATAAGCAAGGGCATGGCATAGCACAGTGATGGCAATTCAGCATGTCAGAAATTCGGAAAATGCCTTACTGTACTCTGCTTGGGTGTTACCCCCCCCTCCCAAAAAAAAAAAAATAATAAAATAAATAAAGATATAAAAATAAATAAAACAGCATGGCTCTCGGTATATCAGGGGTAAATGTCAACAGAATCAGGAACAAATCTAGAAATAAGAGTCATGGACAGTTTTAAACTACTAGTACTATTAATCTGAGACACTGACAGAAAAAATGAACGTGAATTAATATACATTTTCCGCAGTAAAATTAGTCTATAAATCTAATTATTTTATTATTAAGTGTAAAAAGTTGCCAGTTTTAGTAGGGAATAAGAGGGACTGTTGAGAGGAATGTAAAACACAAACTCCTAGAAATGCAGACTAATTGCCCTTTACAGAAGTGTAACCATGAAGAGAAAACAATGTCAGCACTGCCCTTTGCAGACTGTATCAAGAAAGTATGTCAAAGTAGTCTTTGAGGTTAATAACTTCCTTACCTCTGCAGCAGTGTTGTTGAACTGGCTCCTGGTACAAAATAATTCAATGCACTTCACACAAGCAACAAATGCAAAAGCAGTTTCTTTGGTAACTCATGTGTTGGTGAATGCTGGTGCGTCACCCAAAATGTTGTGGCATGTCACCTTTGACACACGTGTCATAGGTTCGCCATCACTGGCATAGCATCCAGGTCCAGAAAGGTCATCATACCACTGTACTCTGCCCTCATCAGACAATTCATAGAGTGTAATGCCCCCATTGGTATGAACCTGCATGCAAATGGAATATCCACAAAGGTTCCTTACAAAAAGAAAATAAGGAGTAAACACATTGTCCTAAGCTGATCACCTCAAAGCCCTGTCTGTTTACTTGGTATCATACAGATTTCTGGGTTCAGGCACCTAGGCGGTGCAACAACCCACTGTGAGACAACTGGATGTGGACAGATGGCAGTATGGAAGTTTAGCTGCAGTGACAAATGCCTGCAGACAATTCCCTGCGAAAAGAAAAGAACCCCCTGCACCCTAACCACAGGTGTGAGACAAAAACCCTGTATGTGATCTACACACTACACCCCCTAGAAAACACCGTGTGCAACTAACACTGTAACATGTGCCTAGAATAGGATGCCAAGTGGGCATCAAAGTGGTACACTGAAACCTGTGTGCTGTGGGCAAAGCCTTTATTAATGCAAAATGTAAAGTAATGTGGGAAGTGCTTGGTGCATACTAAACCATGATATCATCATAGCTTATAGAAATGTGCCACAGCACGGAGGAAATCCTGCTCGTCACTATAGTCACACTTATGTTGCAAGATGTGTTTTAGACGACGCTCCCTTACAACAATTGCCTTCCTTTGTGGTGTCACAGGCATCCCCTGCAACAGAGATTCTCGACGGGTATCTGTTAAGTTCTGCTCCTGTTGGATGTGGATGTCAAGGATGATTTGCTTATAGTCAGACGTGACCAATAAGGGGGTGACCACTGGTGTGGAGCATCTGTCTCCCATGTTGGTAATGACCAGGTCTGGGATATTGGAGCCCCTGGTGGGACAATGGATTAGTTGATCCAGGGCATTGGAATTTATAAATTCCAAGAACCATTGGGAAAAGGAGTTGGTACCTGAGTTGTTGTAAGGGAGCGTCATCTAAAACACATCTTGCAACATAAGTGTGACTATAGTGACGTGCAGGATTTCCTCCGTGCTGTGGCACATTTCTATAAGTTATGATTATATCATGGTTTAGTATGTACCAAGCACTTCCCACATTACTTTACATTTTGCATTAATAAAGGCTTTGCCCACAGCACACAGGTTTCAGTGTACCACTTTAATGCCCACTTGGCATCCTATTCTAGGCACATGTTACAGTGTTAGTTGCACACAGTGTTTTCTAGGGGGCGTAGTGTGTAGATCACATACGGGGTTTTTGTCTCACACCTGTGGTTAGGGTGCAGGGGGTTCTTTTCTTTTCGCAGGGAATTGTCTGCAGGCATTTGTCACTGCAGCTAAACTTCCATACTGCCATCTGTCCACATCCAGTTGTCTCACAGTGGGTTGTTGCACCGCCTAGGTGCCTGAACCCCAGATTTCTGTGAGTTGATCTTTACCTGCATACAAGGCATCCCTGGACCCTGTTTTGATAAACCTTTTGCACATTTGCAAAACAAACAGCATCAGAACTACTAAATTAAATGAGTTAAATTTTGTGTACAACATAAATAGGACATGTTGAAGAGACAGATGTATTTCTCAGAGAAATAGTGCTATCCAGAACAGGCTCCCCGTCCATGAAAAGTAGCGTTCTTCCCCATCCATATTGAAACACAACTTAGACCAGTGAATGGGTTATTGAAACTTCACCCCTGGTTTGGCTTTTATGTCTCTGATGGGCAGAGGCAGTCAGTAAATCACCCCCCAATATAAATCAAATTTGCGCATCACATTTGGGTTGCATGATTAGGCTTATAAGGACCCTAAGGGTTGTAAGCCTAGTATATACCTATGAACCTTTGTATAACCAGTGTAGGTGTATGTGGCTAGGTACCAGAATGAAGCTGCATCATAACAAATAATGTTGAGAAGGCAGCATTCACTTAATGGTGAGGCACTTTAATTATGACAGAATGTTATCTCAGCAGTACTTAACTGCTGCTGAGGTAGCTAACTGAGTATTCTTCACCTTCACCACTGCTTCATGAGAGAGATCACAGCTCCAAACTTTTCACCTAATGTATCTGTGTACATAATAAACAGTTGAAATTGAGTTCAAAGGTGTCAGTTTACTGCTGCTATGGCCCAGATTACATGGATGTTGGGTTTTGCCTTCAGGAAGGACTGACAGACTATAAAGTATGGTAGTGAAACTGGATACAAAATACTGTAGTAGCCTGATATATCTAAGAATGTTTAAATATGATATTTCACACTGCGTATATGCTAGCTCCTGACAGCTTCTTTGTTGTCTTTTAGGGGTCTAAATCCCCTTCTCCTTATCATATATCCAGAGTGTCTGGCTTCTGTCATGTGAAGCATATAGCAGTATCATTATTCTGCCAATCTTAAATATTACAACCCTGCTAGTAATTTAGCTGAATGCGGTTCCATGTTTTCTTATTATATGACTTTGTCATCAGGGACTGCAGGTGAGTGCTGACATGAGATTTCTAAACTTTAACCATGAACCTTTGAAATGTGAAAGGAGCCCCATAAATCCTTCAGCTTCAGGGGTGTGGGGAATCAGATGATATCCCTTGGTCAAATCAAAGGTGGATAAAATCTTTGCTTCTCCTAGCCTGTTTGAGCATCTTCACTCTGGGTATTGGACAAGTGTCGCATTTAAACATCTTATTTACTTTTCAGAAATCATTACAAAATCTTAGGGAGGCCTGGGGGTTAGAGGCCAGCACAATTAGACTGCTCCATTCTCACTGGGACTCTTCAGTTAACTCCCAGTTAAAACACTTTCTCACTTCACTTATTTTTCTTTGACTCTGGTGCTCTTATAAAGTTTCATTTTTAATTTCTCCCTTTGTACAATTTTATAATGATCCTGTATTAAATCTGCTTTACCTGGTAACTCGGGGAAAAAAATTTATTTCTCAGTAGAATCTCTTCTGCCTTGTTTCTGGATGGTAATTACATACCTCTCAAATGTACAGTTTTTTGCATACTGTCCAGATTTGGGCCTCATATTTTTGGTCTGCTTCTTATAAAATTGTGGGTTTTTTTTGCCAAGTCACTGGCAAATCATTGAGGACTGAATTCAGGAAAAAAAATGACAGACATTCACGATTCAGACTTCATACCTTTCAGAAAATTCATGCTAATGCAAAATCTGTTATTCTATCAACTTTTTAAGTTTGTAAGAGTAGTATTTAAAAATTGTCCATATTTTTGGGCCTTTGTCCCCCCATTATGTATAGCTTTGTCCAGATTTCTTACTGTAGGAGGTTGAGCAGTATGGTGATAGATGTTAATTTTTTTTCATTTATTTGAATAGCTTTATGTAATTCCCCAATATCAAATTGTCATACTGTGTCAGCTTCTGTGATTTATAGGTAGTGACAGGTCTTGCAGTCCATGGGACTATTTAGTTACCTAGCACAAATTCTTAGTTGCCCCCAAGCACTGTTTGGTTAAGTGGCTTTCTTAAGTTTACTTGGTAGGCAAATGAGAGCTAATGAAATCAAACCCATGTACCAATGGAACTACAGTACACATCCTTAACTCTGTACTACCTGCTACACTATCAAAATGCACATACCTGGGCGATGACTAATGAAGCTTCACCTTTCCTCCATGGTTTAATTACATTTATGTGATGTATCTGCTATGATTTTCTCTTTCATTGTAGTTTTCTCTGTCATTTCAGATGGTCATTGCACTCTTGTTAAGAATTCATTTTACACAGAGTGAGTTAACAGTAATGCTTTGTACCCTGTTACATTTTTATTATATACCTTCAGCTGAATCTCCTGTAACCTTTGCTTATGTTTCTGAAATATTAACAAATAAAAACTTAAACTAACCTGCATGCTTACATGCAATTTGTAATGAGGTTCTGTCTTCCACCCAAAATTCATTTGCTCTTTCCAAGAAGCCTTTGGGATGTGTCTCATACAGTAACTCAGATGGAGTATATCTTGACACTGCCCTTATCACAGTTTTCACAATGCTTTGAAATGGGGGAAGTAATCATCTGTAATGAATTGTCTTATATTGAGTAATAAAGGTACCTGTTGTAGCACTTTATCCGAGATTATTTGAATGTATGTGTGCGTTATATAATAGCAGCTGTCAAAGGAAAAAACTTCAAAGACCAATACACGTAAGGTTCAGTTAAGGCACTTTAATTTACTTGCAGCAAGGAGACAAAAACATGCAAATACAAGGATTTGTCTAACTACTAACAGGAAGTATGTTCATTCTTATACTGTTTTACAAGACATGGCCTTCTAAGCTGACATAATCAAACACAACTTTAAGCATTGTACTACAGCAGGTGTTACTTCAGATTTTCTGCTGACATGACTAGATTTGTGAGAAACTTTTCAGAAAAACAACCTGGCCTTGGTGACCAGTACTTCGTTTACAAGCCTCTATTGTACAGTGTTACATTTCAAGGTACTCTTCTAATACAGATACAAGCAAATGCTCATTGCAGTTCATATTTTCAAGCAGGCTTTGTCCTAATTATCTGTTACTTCTACAGATGTGTATTTTCTCATGGCACAGCGGAACTTCTTGTCTAAGTTTCATACAAGCAGTATTGTTCTATTCATTATTTTCCTAACGCAAGCAGAAATCACCTGCTTCTCAGTAAATTTCTAAGGCACAAGCAAGATTTAGCTAACGGTACAATGTCAAAAAGCAACTGCAGTTTGTACAGATTTATGCAGTATGAAATAAAATAAATGTGTTAACTCTTTCCAAGCTTCTAAATGCACTAGGCATATTGCTAATACACACATTAATGCATATTTTTCTAACAGCAGCGTAGCGTTGTTGCCTCACAGCAAGAGGTTCTTCAGTTCGATTCTCGGCTTGGGTTGGGAGTGCCTTCTGTGTGTAGTCTGCATGTCCTCCCTGCGGTCGAGTGTGCGTTCAAAAGACATGCGATAAATGGGCGTGCCTTCGTTGAAGGTTGGGCATCAGGCTGGCAACTCAACACCATAAAAACAAACTGCCAATCACTAGCGGACCGGAGTTCCGTCAGGGCGACCCCTAACCGGGAAAAGCCGAAAGACAAACATCTCCATATCTCAATGAGCACATTACCTGTATTTTCATCTTGTCATTTGTTTTGTGTCTGCAGAAGTAAGAGTCCTTAAATTGTGTGACCATAATACCAGAATTTCGTATCATTCATTTGACAAACTTAGTATTGTCACATGAGAACATGCTAATTGTACTACTCGAGTGTTACAGCAGTTATCCCATTTTGTTAGCACATTTCCACTGTCAGTACGAAGGTTAGAAATTACATTGTTTATAGGTACAACATTCCTTTTCATTTAATAGTGTCTTCTGAGTGAGACTCTTTCAAGCTTGAGATGTTACGAGTGGCATACATCTACACCATTTTGTGTTACATACCTTGCTTTTAACAGCACCTCAGAGGTGATTGCCTTTAAATGCTCCTGTTACAGATCTTTTACTACCATAATATATAGTGTGCACTGATTTCCAGCTGACATCATAGTATATGGTTCTAGGTGCTCTTGTCTAAAACTACTTTTGCTGTTTTTGTCAGTGTTCCCATTCCAAAAGTAGTTTCTGTAATGTTAATTTAGTAATGTTTCTAGAAGTGTAGGGGATTGCTTGTTTAGGTGCTGATGGTATTGTCAGCAGTGCAAGGTAGTAATAAACAATCCTCTGCAATGATACATGCATCAGTTAGAAGAATTTGGAAATAAATGAGTAGTTACTGAATTTTTTACTAATTTGTACATGACGGTTGATTCTGTGTATGGATGATAATTGTACATTTGTGTGTGTGAGTGTTTGATTATGACACTCCATCAGAACACAGCAAACCAATACCAGCACATCAAAAACAAATGAAAGAATTCAGAATCAAAGTTATCACAACAGGAAAACAAATAGCTTCCTAGCACTACCTTAAGACACAATTTGTCTGAATAGTGGTAGTGTTTTTTTTTTTTTTTTTTTTTTTGAAGGCAGAGTTTGTGGTTGATTTTGGGGACAGGGTTAAGGTTAGCACACATTAATAAAGTTGGGCAGGGGACTTCCCTCCCCTTGCCCCAGTGCCAACCCTAACCCTAGCCTTAACACAGTTTTTACACTGTACCTCATGAAAAACCCTTTCCCTAATAGTTCCCAGTAAACAAGACATTCAGACATTTAAAGTTTAAGTATTACAAAAAAATCCCACTTACTGTAATCACAAACATTTGATTTTCTTGCTTTTGACATATAAAGCACTCAACAAAGACTGCTTGTGATTTATTTCCACACACAAACTTATCAACAAGTGGCTATTTGTCACTGACAGACACATCTAAATAATTCATTGCCTCAAGAGTTCATTCATAGCTGTCAGTGCAATATCTATGTTGAGAATTGCAATTAATAGGACTTGGTGTTAGTTTCCTTGATGATTTTACTCACCTTATTTATACTTCAATGCACATGATTAAAGTTAGGAGATGCTAATGGACTGGTACTACATACTGCCTAATGTCACTTGGCATTCTACTAGGCATCAGGGGAGGGGGAGCGCCTTGATCACTGACATTATAACTGGAGTTGCTTCCTTTTGTGGCACATTTATTGCAGATCTGAGTACAATTTTGGATCAATTATTATCATCTCAACATATTTGTACATATCATAGCATCCCCTACATCTCACACACAGTTTGGGCATCTGGCATTTGAAGAGCTAGCAAGAGCAGAAGTAATAATTGTTGACCCTCTGATCATATAAGGCTGTCTTTCTTTGATTTACCATTTAAATTGGATTGCTTATGCAGCTGTATTTTTGTTTACACTATTGCATGTGTTTTTATGGTTTACCTTTACAAGGTCGCAAACAAAATATGCGAGCAGGCAAATATCCGACTCACATAGTTGGAAACTGCACTTTTGCATGTTTAAAACAGCGAAAGTGCTGATTAATGAATTTGACATTCTGGGAATGTCGAATTTTTTGAAACACCCGTCCTTTCTGGATGTCTCCAAACATCGTCATGCAGGGGGGCAAGCCCCCCTGTACACCCCATGTGGGGGGGCTGCAGTCCCTCTATCCCCTGCTAATTTAATATACTAACTCCAAGATCGCACTGTGCTCCAGTTTCCTCCCACATCCCAAAGACATGCTGTAGGTGGATTGGACACTCTAAATTGGCCCTAGGTGTGAGTGCGTGCATGTGTGTGCCTTCTGTGGAAGGTTGGGCGTTGGGCTGGCAACTCGACTCCATAAAACTCCACTGCCAGTCATGAGTGGACAGGTGATCTGCTGTGGTGACCCTAACCAGGAAAAGCCGAAAGAAGAAGAAGAACTCTGAGATTGCACTACAATGAGGAAAGATCCCACTGTTGTACAATCTGCACTCCGAATTGCCGAATTCACATGAGCAAATGCACCATGGCATTCTCTCAGTTGTGAATTCGGCAATTCAGTGTCAACATTTCCAAATTTTGAAATCGTACTTTCACACATCTGCCTTCGCACATGTCCACTTCAACAATATGAAGGTAAACCGTTTTTACACAACTTTTTTTGTTTTGTTTTGCTTCTCCTTTCTTCTTTACTTGGATGACTTTTTCAGTTCTGTACAGCCTAAAATGAACTCTTCTAAAGCTTTCAAAATGTAGGGTAAGACACAAATATACACACACTGTTTTACTATAACCATAAATAGTTCCCGAGGACAATCAAGGAGCTATATTCAGTCTGGCTGTCTTGAGTACCTGCAGTATCATTGGCATGTGTAACTCTTGAATAACTTAGAAGGGCTGGCTGCTGGTTTCCTCTAGAAGTCTCTTTGACTAGAATTCTACTCATCTCTCTGAGTTTTGTTCCCAGATCAAGTGACAATATATCCAAACCAGGGCTTCTCACATCTCTCCAGAGCTTCTCACCCCTGCAGCTAATGTCCTTGTCTTTGCCAAAACAAAGCTATGTGGCACCTCTAGTGGATCTGATTGTAAGTACTTGAAGGTTGTTTATACTCCCCACCAGTAGCTGTTCTTCTAGAGTAGGTTCCACCCTCATACAGGTCTTTAGCACTGAAAAGTGAGCTTTTGTTTTCCTCGCCTTCCTTTTCTCCATCTGTTTGTTCTGCCTTCTTTCCTTTGTTGTAATTCTGGCACATCTACCTTCAGCTTCTTCCTAAGTAAATTCATCCCAGCATATTGTACTGATTAGTTTGGCCCCATAAAATTATTTAATTGAAATTTCATTAAAATTCAGTTTTGCATATGCATCATAAAGGTAAGGACCTAAAGCCATCCATTTCAAAATAGGGTTAATGAAACCTCGAAGTAGTAGTCAGATTCATGTTTTACAGCAGGGATCTCAAACTCATGGCTCTCAGACCTAAAGTAGACATCAAACTAGTATAATTATTGATGAGACAAGTGACTGCACTATTCTAGCTACACTGCCCTCATTTTTTTTGTCTTGGATTGTGGCCTTTACCTGCGTTTGCTAATTCCCAAACACCACCAGTGGTTACTTGAGTTTGAGACCACTTATTTACAGATTTATATGTTGATGTTTTAAGAAGGATCTGGAAGGATGTTTAGTAGTTTTAATGTTAACCCTACAAGCCTTTTTTTTTTTGGTCCCCTGGTTTTCTCCTGCTGTCCAAAGACTTATATGTTAGTTCTGATTAGCTTCCCAAGTTTGTTCATATACAGTAAACTCTCAGTTAATCACCACCCATGGGGATTGCTAGATGCCAGATAACTGTAGTTTCTGGTTGCTTCAGAGTTACTATTAAAAATAGACCTGACTAATACTGTACCCTATACTATTTGTTTGGTTTGACTTGTTCTGAGGTTGGGTAGAGAGGGAATTTATTTCTGTCTTCCTTTTTAAAACTCTAATACTCTAAAAACGTAAGGTATGTTTCTGCATGGGGAAAACAGAAAGTGCAACACATAAAAATTGTACTGTATTTCTTTGACATTTTTTTGCCGGTTACTTGACAGTGCTGGTTGCTTGAGTTCTGATTAATTGAGAGTTTACTGTAGACTACATTTACCATTCCTCTTGTAACTTCAACAGATGTGATAAAGTACATTTTAAGAAAAGTTAATGTACCAATCAAACACTATAAATGGTAATTTCTGAGACATAACCTGTATAAGTGTGCAGAACAGGCCCTTGAAGTTTAGAGCATGTAGGAATAGTGAACATTTCTGTAGCAATGAGTAGTGTAGTCATGAATAGGAGGAACTCAGTAAGAAGGATGCATTATTTTGGGACCTCTAATATGACAAAAACTCTAGAGGACAGATAAACCTAGAGGAGCTCTTTATGCCTTGCAAAACTTTTCTTACAGTAAGAACCAACATAAATAATGTCTGCAGTCAGGATTGTATCCATCAATTTCTTTTCATTGGGGTAGCCTTTCTCCACAAGCTGGATAGCATTTACTTAACAAAATTAACACAGCCCGCATTAAATTTGTTTTCCTATTTGTGGATTCAGAGCTGACAATTTACCTGAAACGGCCACATATAAATAGTTAATCTGGACCTTGTTCTGTTATACATCTTCATTCTTTACAAGTCTACTGATGTGCACTGAATAAGAAAGGAGAACACTAGAGATCACCATATGGCAAGTAAAGTAAAGTCAGGTTTTATATCTTAAATGTTTGTCCAGAGGCAGGAATCCTAGACCAGTGATTTATGTGGTAATCTGTCACTTGTGAGGCACAGCGATTTGTAACAATCATTTTACCAGAACTGAAAGGATGTTACTGTAGTATGAATCTCGACCTGTTTTACAGGTAAATAGTTTACAAAGGTTTTCTTTATATGGTTGGGCAAAGAGAAAGGAACACTTTCAGGGATGAGGATGCCTTCATCTTAATGGCCCTGTTTTACATGTTCTCCCCAAGTTTTATGAAATGATACATCTGCTGCTAACTTTCTTATCCTCATCGTTACTAAAACTAGGTACATGACTCACATGTCTGGCTGTGGTTATGGAGTGGAAGAAAAGTTAGTTTGATTTTTATGGATGAAAGTTTACCTACAATATATACAGCTGAGCACTGGATACATTTTCTAATTGCTTTTTAAGGGAATCCGTGTGAATATTGTATTGTTTCCTTTATTGTCTACTTTCCCTTTCTTATCCTGTCATAATGTGGGGTTTGAATCTGAATTAAAATTACAGTGGCTAATCATACCTTTCAACTGTACAGCTTGCAGGGAAATCTATGTCTAGAGAGGCCTAGCTGTTTTCTTTGTGACAGGAAGTAAATCAGACTGGTTTAATCTTGCTAAGGGGATTCCTGCAAAACTGTTTTTTTTTTTTTGGATTGGATAATTGGGCTGGTTTCTGTTTCTCTGCCTTTAATAGCCTGTGTTTTAAATCAGATATACTTGTTTGCTCAAACTATTCAAAGCTGCAGAGAGACTGGCCTACTGCCCTGCTGTGATACTGGAAAAAGATAAGTGTTTATTTTCAATTGTCTTCTGCATTTCTGTTTTAATACATATCTATGTAATCTGTGCAACTGTTTTTGCAATTGGTGCAACTGTTTTTAGTCTCCTTGTTGTTGTGTGATAGAGCTGAATATCTGTTACTGTTGTGACCCTTTCAGCTTGCAGTGAAATCTTTGTCTAGAGAGGCCTAGCTGTTTTCTTTGTGGAAGGAAGTAAATCAGACTGGTTTCATCTAGCTAAGGGCATTCCTGCAAAACTGTTTTTGATTGGGTAATTGGGAAAGTTTCTGTTTCTCTTCCTTTAATAGCCAGTGTTTTAAATCAGATATACTTGTTTGCTCAAGCTGCTCAAAGCTGCTAAAAAAAAAAAAAAAAAAAAAAAAAAAAAAAACTATACACTTTATGCATCGCGGCTTAGCTGAGTTAAACTATTCCCGCACCATAAAGTCTGCTCTTCAAATTTTCCCTTAGAACGAGACAGTTTTTTAGTTTTAGCAATAAAATCTGTTTTTTTGAGCTCAGCACTTGTTCAGAACTCATTGTAAGCACTAAAAAAGCTAGAAATTACTACAGCACTCAACTTTCCTCACTTGTCTAGAGGAAAACAGTTTTTAGTATTTAAAAAATAAGCACCTATCCAGGCATGTCTAAGGGTTAGCTCCCGGTGTTTTCTCCTGTCTACATGATGAATCTGGGCATCTTGGGGCAATGCAGCAATTGCCTCATGTACACAGACAACCCTGTCCTCCTACCACCCAACCCTACAACCTGTGAGAGATGCACTTATATAGCCAAACTGGAAGCAAAGCTCTCTTCACACAAGACTGGATGAGACAGTCAAGAGGAGAAGGTAAACACACCACTCCACACTCATCACATAGTCCTTCAAAACCTACACCACCAAAACACAGACATAAAAACATGAAACACACACCTAAATTCACGGAGGCTCTCAATAAAAATCTGTTTAAGCAACAGAGATCTCCAAAGCAGAAACACAAGCAACCTCCACCCCCCAACACAATCCAAATGACATAGCCCACAAACTCAGTGTGCCACTCAACCACAGCCCATAAGGCATAACAACGTACCCAGCACTCTAGTCATAGGTGACTCTATAGTCAGGCACACTGATGTTCCACTCACTAGGCTAAACAAGGAGAAAGTTACTGTCAGCTGGCTGTTGGGTGCCAGGATCTGCCATTTAATGCATGCACTGAGGTCACTCCACAACAAGTACAAATATGACTCTGTCATTGTCCATGTTAGTGTGAATGACCTGAGATGTACCTCCCTGGACTACATGAAAAGAGACATGGAAAAGCTCTCCGATCTTGTAGCCCAGGCAGGTATGACCCTAGCCCTGAGTAGCATCCTGCCATCACCCAGAATTATACCACAGTACAAGGACAAAATTATTGACTTCAACAATTGGCTAGGCTTCTGGTGTCATTCTAAGGGGATCCAGTATCTGCCTGCCTGGGATGACATGATCGACAGACCACGATGCTTTGCCAGAGATGGCCTGCACCTGTCGCCCTTAGGATTCCGGATACTGGCTTAGGCTCTTGCCACCCCTATAGTGCCATTTTTAGGCAAGGTTCAAATGACAAATTCACCACCTTAACAGGTACAAACAAGCAAAATCTGAGGGTAATGCTACTCAATGCTAGAAGTCTAAACCTCAAAATGCATTCACTCGAGGCACTCCTTAAAATGGAGAACATCGACATCTGTGCAGTGACAGAGGCCTAGTTCAAGGTTCCAGAGAGCACCCCTGTATTACCAGGCTATAATTCATACCACACCTTTCGGCCACCTAACCTGGACCGAAACACTAAAGGCAGAGGCATGTCCATATTCATTAAGGATATCCACACCTCCAGTCTAGTTACTCAGTATAATGCATGCGAGATTATCCAAGTGCAACTAACTCTGGGCAAGACCGCAATCCAAATTGTAACTTGCTACAGATCCCCCCCATGCCCCAGGATTCCCACTCCTCATTTCTTGATACACTGAAAAATATTAGGGTACAACCCAACATCCTAATAATGGGTGATTTCAACTACCCCACCATTAACTGGGAAAACTACTCATGTACCAACTCTTTTGCTCAATGTTTTCTGGAATTCATAAATTCCAATGCCTTGGATCATCTTATCCACACCCCCACCAGGGGCAGCAATATCCTAGAGCTGGTCATTACCAACATGGGCGACTGGTGTTCCACACTAGAGGTCAGTTCCTCATTGGTCAAATCCGACCACAAGCTAATCACTCTAGACATCCACATCCCACCCCCACCCCCTATTAGGAAAACCATCGTAAAAAATTTCTCCAAAGCCAACTTCACGGTTCTTAAGACAGAAGTGGCAAACCTTACGACACCCATGCAGATGGACAATAGAGATATGACTGCTGAATCCTACACAAATGCACTTTATAAGCACTTACACGAGTGCATGGATCGTGCTATCCCTAACAGAACCAAGATGCTATCCCCCAAAAAAAGTAAGCCAATCTGGTGGTCCCCTGCCATAAACATATGCTACAACAGAAGAATGAAACTGTTGCAAAAAACAGTAAAATTCCACGATTGGATAAACTCCCTGGTCAGCCTCAGTAAGAAGCTGAGATCCCTCATAAAATCTTCCAAAGCTAGTTACGAAAACAAAATCACCACTGATTCTAAAGACAACCACAAAGCATTCTATAGCTATGTCAAGAATCTCAATGGCAACACTCAGATCTGCTCCGAGTTACAGCATGATGGCACTAAATATACAGAACCAACTGATATTGCCAACATCCTGGCAGATAGGTTCAGTGCTAACTTTACACCCATCTCACCCCCTAAAGGGCCCATCTCTATACCAGAAGAATGCAAAGTTCCTGTAATCATGGCTGCACAGGTAAAAACCACACACTCCAAAGCCAAGAACACAGCATCTATGAGACCTGACTACATCCCAGGCTGCATTCTACATGAACTGCAGAATGAACTGGCACCCCACCTAAGCACCATGTTCAGTCATAGCCTCACCTCAGGCTTTGTGCCCAATGAATGGTGCACAGCAATGGTTATCCCACTCCACAAAGGGGGAGCCACCACGGACCCCGGGAACTACTGCTCCATTAGCCTAACAAGTCTGGTCTGCAAGGCCATGGAACATATCATCATGGAACTTATACACAAAGACATTGGTTATCTCCAAACTCTGGACCCCACCCAATTCAGGTTTGTAAAAGGAAGATCATGTCTCCTAAACCTGATAGACTTATTTGAAGCAGTCACCAAAGCCTTAGACGAGGGTAAGGTGGTTCACATAGCCTATCTAGATCTCGCCAAGGCTTTTGACACCATCCCCCACTCTGGAATTCTAGATAAACTCACTAAACTTGGTATAAATCCCATGTCACAAGATGGGTTGCCAACTGGCTCACTGACAGAACTCACTCTGTGAAAGTAGCAGACTCCAAATCCGACTTCAGACCAGTGACAAGTAGAGTACCACAGGGTTCAGTCCTGGGTCTTCTCCTGTTTGGTATGACATATTTTTGATACAGACATGTGGACCTGAATGTTTGGTTAAGTTTATTGAACTTTACAATAGAATTTTTAAAATTTACACACCACTGGTCTTATGATTTTGGAATAACCTTGATGTGACTATCTACAAAAATCTTGCAGAGAACTGTTTTGAGTTAGTCAGAAGCCATCTTTTTCTAATTCTTAGATTATCAAAGTTGCTGTCCACACAAACAAAAGGATAGTATAGGGACGGACCAAATAGTAAGAGTGCCAGAAATGACCACCAGTGAATTATGTTTCCAGCAGTAGTTACAGACTTTAAAGAAGACTACTTGACTTGTTAAGAAGTACTGAATTGTAAATTTTGAATGAGAGAAATGCTAGATTTAAATCAATTATTACAGGAATAGCTGTGAAAAATCTAACCATGAGTAGTAAGAGAAATATAAAAATGAAGGATGATAAAAAACCCTCAGGAATTTTTCTATTACCTTCCTTCCAACTTTCCCCAGTTAGAAACATATTTTCTAAGAAATGGAAGGCTGTACAAAGTGCATCTCCTAGTTTACAAAACAAAATTGGAAACCAAATTGTTTGTTTTTTAAAAAAGAAAAAACCCCACGGTGAAAGAAAAATCCAAATAAAATGTTTAAATGTGGAGCCTGTGCACAATGCCCATTTATACTTGAGAAGTACGTGTCACCTGATTTTGTTGTAAGTTGTAAAGGGAATTTTTCCTGTGGAACCTTGGAGACAGTTTCTGTCACAAAATGTGATTCTTGCAGTGCATTCTACATTGGAAAGACTAAAACACCCTTTGAGAAAATGCATTTATCAGTGTATGCATAGCATGATGCAATAAGTAGTTTTTGTAGGCACTCTATTACCTGCCAGGGGGTTGTGCAATTACATTTTTTTTTTATCTTGGAAAAGGTAGTAAACAGCTTGAGGGGTGGTGGCTGGAAAACTTACTTTGAGGCACATGAACATTTTTGGCAGATTAAATTCAACGCAACAGTGTTTCCAGGATTAAATGACTCAATTTCAATTAGTAGTGTATTAAAGATGAGGGCTGCAATTTTATGATAAGATGAAATTTAGTTTTAACAATATGTTTGGCATAAATGTGCTTTTACCATTGTGTTTTAAAGTAATCGTGCCTTTATTCATTCTCCCTTTAAATATATTTAAATGGACTCGATCATATGTTCTTACTAGCTGTCATTTGACTTTGCTAGTATTTAGATGCTATGTGGTGTTCAATAGGTTTCAGTCTGAAGAAAACTAGAATTGTTTAGATGAAAGCTCTACAGTTAAAACTGTCTATGCCTTATTCTACTGCCTTGGACTGGTGTATTTTGATCTGAGCTTTAAAGTGACTACATGGACCAGTTTTGCTTAGGAAGGTTTTGTTCAGTGCATATTCAGATCAGGTGTAGTTATTTTGTGCACCCAAGACATAAACATCTACAACTTCAATTTATGAACTTGCAATCTCCTTTACTGTTAATCAACACAAGTACCCTGCAAATTATATTTACAATGTGTTTTCCTGTTACTCAATGAAGTGTTGACATAATGAATATCTCTTTCATTTAGCCTCAGCAATGTTGCTAGTGATCCAGTGGGATGTCTTAACAGATGACCGGGAATCATCAAGCCAAATGGACGAGGTGACATGCTGTGATGATGCTCTTAAGCAGTGTTAGAGAGCTCCATATAAGTTTGCCAGGCAATACACAAATTGTGTTGAAAGTCTTTTATAAGAATGAGCTTGTACAAAGATTGTCAGTTTAAAGAGTATACAGTTCAAAATCATGAGTTATATAGGACTTAAATTACAGTCACTAGCAGGTGAATCCTTACAATGCACACATCAGTACTCTGTTTATGCAAATGTTTCAGTATGTGTTCTGTTTAACTGAATGAGTTAATCTGCAAGTTCTGCGCTTCTTAACAAATATATAAAACTGCTGTGCACTACAATTTATTCATGGTAAAATAAAAATAAACTGAGTGAAGTATGCAGATTATACCCTTCTCTCTTGAAAAATAAACATGTAGGAGATGTTAAATGAAGGCTGACATTTAAGACTTCATAGTGAGATATCTAACTTAGGTGCATCAGTTTTGGAATTTTTAAGAACAGTTTTTATCTCCATATGAATGTGTGTCATCACTCCCCTGGAGTTTAATATTACATTCTAGGAAGATGCTTAAACACAGCTGTTAAAATATTCTGTAAAATGTTCCTCATAGTATGTTTCATTGTCCTCAAGGTATACTTATGACAAAGAGGCATATTATTTATAGCGGTACGACTTGTTATCATCTTAGCATTGTAATGGCAGTCCTAAACTATTACAATTCTGCAGTAGAGAAGATATTTTAGTTAACAGTGCCACTACAGACTGTTCATGTATTTGTACACTGGTTGAAAAACAGTTTGCATACGCAGTGCACCATACATGCATGTAAGTGTGCACCCACACACTCACATGTGACCTGTGTGCACACATTTGGTCACCTTTGTTGGCACAGTAACACTTAATGTATGAGTGGTATAGAAATGCATGCATATAAGAGATAATACAAACTTGAAGGTGTCATAGTTTGATATTTCATTACAATTAAGCAATTAAAGAACAGTGCACTTATAATAATACATCTCTCTGTACCATTGACAATACCTGGGGTGTCACCTACATCTTCAACAAATGGCACTAACTGGTGTCAAACCCCTTGGAGGCACCTAGGCATAACAAAACTCTAGTGTACCCCCGAAGTATCTCTGCTTCATCCCCAAAAAGAGGATATTCACTATCTCTTTAAAACAACAAAAAATGACTTCCAGCCTGATTATAGCCAAAATTTGCACTGCAAGATAATAGGATTGCCATTTCCCCAGTGATAACTATTCTATCTCATTGAGGGCATTAGTGCCACATAGCAAAAAGGAAACCTTTCACTCCTGCTAATTTAATTAGACCTCCTCTGAACTTTGCACTGCATCACACTATGGTTTCAGCTTTGTAATTGCTGTGCTGTCTTGGTAATCACTTAATGCATCATTGTCCTGTGTCCTGAAAGGAGGAAATCCAACCTTTAAGATGACTGCAACACCATGTTACTTGTATTGTTTTACTTTCATTTTAAACCATTGAGTACTACTCATTACTTATTTTCTTTACCAAACCAAACAAACACATTTAGTGATGAAATGTACCCAGTCAGTTCTATGCACACTGAACTCAGGGATACTGTTATATATTAAACCACCAGTGTCTAGTCAGACACTGACATATGGATGCCTTCTTTTTTAACCCATAAAACAAAATGTAGACTTCCACTGTCTCTACTGCAAACTAATCAACTTCCAACCACAGTGCCGCCAGTCTGACATGCAGTGGAGAGGATTAAGGATATGAGCAATTAATGAGCTACTGCCTCTGCACAAAGGGTTTGATTCTCCCATATTCCATTTATGTACTTAACTGCAGCGAATCACTTAAGCAGACATTGTTGTGGGATGATTGGGAAACTGGTGCAGGCACAGCAGTGGTCCGTGGGGCCATATTCCACGTAAATACCTATGACACCATTCGCTTTCTTCCACTCATGCTTTATACCTGCATTTGAGTGACAGCTTAGCATGTCAAATTCAATACAGATCTTAGAGAAACAGTTTTGTCAGCTGTGAAAAAGCATGGCTTTGTGTACTTTTTCTATGGCTTTATCCCTGCTAAAGGATGGCGAAGTGTGAAGGGTGTTGTTTTTCCATGTACTCTTTTGATTTATAAACACATCTACTTAGAATTTCCATGAGTGATGTACCACTGATGGTCTGTCACAGTCAAGCTTACCATCACCTGCTTGTCTGTTGTGCTAAATTACAGCAAATTAAATGTTTAGTGCAATATTGTTGCATAAGGACTGTGTCCCCTGCACATATGGATATGGGAGGAATACCCTCACACCCCTGATCTGTATTTACTGAAATTACAAAGACTTGGAGGAATGCAAAAATATAGTCCTTATTTCCAAGCTGATGTAATCACTCAGATAATATAGCAAGAGTTCTTAGATGTGGGGGCAGATGCCTTACATCAGGAGGTGTGGGAGTCCTGTAAAAAAATTATTTAAACAGTATTCAGTTTCACATTTCTATTTCAGTCAGGTCTTTTGACTAAATAGTGCGGCCAGTATTCCATCCTTCTGTAAGCCTGGCATTTATCACATCAAGTACCACAAAAAAGTGTCCATAATGTAACTGTTTCTGGAAATGTGTGCTATCTATTTAACCTTTTTGTCTTCTTCATCATGAACTGTTGCGTAGTCATTGTGCAATTCTTTTCTCAAAAGTGATTTTATATCTAATCATGAAATCATTTTTTGGAAAAAAATTCATTGTGATGTTACTACTATTCATGAAATAAAATCCCACATTTTTGACATATTTTAAAATCTGTTTCTGATATATTTACAACTGAAAGAGCTAAGAACAATTTAATTTGATGATTTTTTTTTTTTTTTTTGCATTTTAATAGACCATAGGTACTATCCGGGAGTTTACATACTATTATACAATATACTACTTTGAATATTGTGAATAGCAATATACAAGCATATGTGATCTGTAAACAGTGCACCCATAATGCCAAGTAACAATCAGATGAAATGTTTGACTCAGTTAAATTCTTAATACCCAGTCTTGGACTTATGAGACAAAACAATGGAAAATATATCAATAAACAAAGATATCACTGTTTATCAGATAAAATAATAGCCTAATTATACACCATGTGCTGAACTGGACCAAAAGCCATACATAGCTGTAAAAAAAATACCAGTGTATATTCTTTTATGAATATTCTCAAGGACTTATCCTTACAGACAAGCACAGTCCTCTATCCTATCTAGAATTCCTAATTCTATCCTAAATATCATTAAAATCAGTCCCCAGAAGTTAAGATTTAAATAGACTCATCTTTCATAGTCTAAACCTTGCCCTCAGCATTCTATACTTTTATGTTGCTATACAGCAGTTATATTATGGCACCATTTAATGGGGCATATAGTTGTCTTCTGGTAGTTTGGGGATCATAACTGCAGTACTTGGATCAATTTGAATTTAAGTGTAACTAGGGTAATGATATGCAATTTCCAAAAAGCAATATCTCGGGGTATTTTCCCACCGTAGTGGGACATTGATATCGGAGTATGTATACACAGATACATACAATATAATACTTCAAAAGTCTAACAGCAAGATTTACTTTTCATTTTTTCTTTTTTGGTAACATTTTTAATTTCAAGTTGTCAGGACTCACATTATTGTGTTTCACTTTTGGGAGAGGGGTGATTCATTCTTCTTTCCTCTTATTTTCCCTTATCTAGCAGATACCTCCATAGATAATAAAAATTATTCCTTACTGCAGGTCCTCCTGACATTTTGGTGAAGGTAGAAGTGATTTTTCATTGGGGCTGCTTAGACTACACACTAAACCAGTGACCAAACTTTTCCTATGAGTTCAGGTTGCACCCAACAACTGATGCTTAATGCAGCCTAAATTAAAAGTATAGACCTTATAGACTGAATGCGGGACACAAATGTGTGTGCAGGATGAAAATTATTTTTAATTAAATTAGATTTTTAAACAATTTGTTCATGATGTCTCAAGACGCCACTGCTAAGCAGCCTGTACATCGTATGTATTTTATATATAGTTTGTGTGTGAATGCATGCATGGGCATTATGAATTTTTTGTGTAGCTAATATAATTCATTTGTACATGATGCATAGGTATGAAGTAGGCTGCAATAAGTTGCACTGTGTATATCTGACATCAATAT
This sequence comes from Protopterus annectens, assembly GCF_019279795.1. Taxonomy (NCBI): domain Eukaryota; kingdom Metazoa; phylum Chordata; order Ceratodontiformes; family Protopteridae; genus Protopterus; species Protopterus annectens. The sequence continues at coordinate 658,347,634 of NC_056739.1, forward strand.
TATGAAATATATTTCTACAGCCAATGGGAATTATTTGCATATTTATTCATTGTTTTCATTAATTTCATTACAATTGGATATCTGAAGTGTATGGAATAAGTTAAGTAGCTGTACTTTCTGGGTATGCCTGTGTGTGTGTATGTGTGTGTGCGTGTGTGTGTGTGTGTGTGTGTGTGTGTGTGTGTGTGTGTGTGTGTGTGTGTGTGTGTTTGTGTGCGTGTCTGTATAGGGAAGAACACTCTGTACATCTGGCAGCAGCAAGTTGAAATACTTAACTGTGTTCATGCTGGCATAGTCAGGCAGTTGACAATTGAATATCTGAGGTCAGTGTCTGTACCTGGTGGGCACACTTGTCTGGGTGCTTGTGCATGAGTGTGTGTGTGAAACAGTGAAAAAGAGATAGTGAGACTGTAATGGGTTGAACTATATGTTTAACAGCAATGAACTAAAATATTTTACTGACTGTGTATACCTCTGATCTCCAACTGCAACCAAATGCATACACATATAAATAATGGAAACAGAAAAGTGGCTTTAATCAGTGGGCATGTATGTGTGTGCATGCATATATGCAGATGCAGTTACACAGAGTTGTACTGTATGTCTGACAGCTGTGAGCAACTGAATATCTGTGTTGCAGATGATCAAAGTGGCTGCATTTGGTTGGCAAAGAGTCAGTCTGTGGATGAAAGAATCTGACCCTTGCCCTTACATGGTCACAGTTAAACAGTTGTTTTTGATGAGGCTTATTAGGATTAGTGCATGTTTGAGTAAAACAAAACGAAACACATTACATCACTACACAAAGTTTTGCCTAGTGTTTAAAGGATATTGCTGAGCTTGTAAAAGTATGGCTTAACAGTTCATTATCTTTGTAAAGCAAAATTGTTGATATTTTCAGTAAGTTGTATCAGTGTGCAAAAGGAAAACCATTTGTGGAAAGTTTTAGAAGTTGTATGGTCTATTGGGCAACTACAACTATCATAAAATGTTGGATTTCAAAAGTTATAGTTGGAGAGAGCAAATGAAATGTAAGTACTTATGGAATTCTCAATGATACCTTGGCTAGATCAGTTATCAGCAGTGCTCCAAGATATAAAAGTAGTAACTATGCAGAGGTGAGACCAGATAAAATCATTATACTTAACTTGCTGAGAGAAATCATCCTGAGGAAAACTGATGAATTTCACTTGATTGTAAAATATAAGGGAAGATTTTAGTATGTTCTTTGTTGGGCACGAATGAAAAAAGCAAGACAGAAGTGTACAGAGCTTACAGATTTGGAGAAAATTTCATAATCATAAAGATGAGATGATACTACATGATATATCAGAATTGTCATGAAACAAGTCAGGACTAGGTTTGGTTGAGTTCAACGATGAGCCTTATCTGAATTGTGATTATTACTTCCATTTCTAAAAGTAGTTTCAGAAGGGTACAAGTACAGTTGAGGCTGGTGCCCTAAAGAGTATTTTAATTAAATGCAAAATTCTAGAGACTGAATTTTCAGACATTTTGTCTCAGTTTAGTAGCCAAAGGTTCAAACCCACTGATTAACAGTGAGAATTCAGGCACATTATGAATAGTCAGGGATGTCTACAGAACAGTTGTTATATAAAGGTGATAACAGAGGTGATACCTTTTTCAATCTTATTACAAAGTGCAGGAATACCAGTTTAACTAGTCATTGTCCATGTTGAAACAAAGAAGCACTCTGTTTTCAGAAACAGAACTTTCACTAAATAAATGACTTGGGAACAGAAGTCTTTAGAAGTAACCTACCCACTGTCCACTACATTGTTGTTGCCAAAATATAGAAGTAATATCAATCAGTTGTTTACAAAGACTCATCAAACACCGATAGTGTTACAATATGAATTCCAAAATTTTTTCTAATCTGCATAAATGTAAGGTGAGAGTAAACGTTTTAAAGACTCAAAGCAAGTCAGACTCAACTGTTACAAGTAATGCACATGTTCCAAGATGGTACTGTACTCAGCAGCAATATTTGGCTATATTAAAAATGTAGATATATAGCTGGAGGTGTGTGTGAATTAGAAGGCATCTGATCTATACAACTATATTAAAGAGAAACAACCTGTATCTGATGAATATCTAAAACTTCAAAACAAATATAATTTCCACCAGGTTTCTCTTTTATATGAACTTCTACAGAGTTAAACATTTCTATCTTTGGTTTTCATCTCAGTATACATGGAGTACTTTTGGCTCTGTTATTAGAGAATGTTGCTGGCACTTATCTCTGAGGAAAATACATGGATTGTAACAGTTCTTAGTAATGAAACAAGATATATAAATGGTATTTAGCATAACATTAAAAGATTACTGATAGTTCCCCTAATGCTTGTTATGTTTCTAATTGAGATTATAGATCAGGAAGTTCTTTCAACATTGCAGCAATGCATGTGAAGAGAGAAATGCCATTTAATTAGATAACTGAGCAATAAGGTTGAATGGACTGTTAATATTTGTGCACAGTTAAATATGTGATCTGTGATGGGCTGGCATGTCACTCACAGTTACTTCCTTTGTCTTTTTCCCAGTGAATGTTGGGATAAGTTGTTGCTCAGCATCATACCAAAATATGAATTATATGAATTAGTAGCAGAGTGATACTTTCTACAACTTTAATAATGTTTGATTATTGAGATGGTTATATGACATTTGCTCAGCATGAGAAATGCAGTATATATCCATAATATACTGTTTAGTTCATTGCATCAAAAGGCACCAATACTGCTCCTGAAAAGTCAATTTATCTGCCACTGAATATATGACTATATCCCCAAATGTAGAGCCATATGCAATGAAGTACATTATATATAGTGAAAAGCTGCTACTTGTGAACAGTCCTTATGAAAATGAAAGTTAATGCACCATTAGTTTTACATCTCTTCTAGAAACAATTACAGTGTGCTTTGGTGTTGTTTTATATTTCCTGCAAGTTATACCTTTGATATTATTCTTCACTGCCACTGGTTTTGTCATCCGTAATGTTTTTTTTTTTTTCCAGAGAGAGTTTAGATAAAAGAAAAAGAAGTAACACTTGCAGACAATCTATGCAAACAAGTTTGTCACATTCAATAGCTGCTAGAAAGCAAACAAGGAAAGAAAGAGATATAATAAAATTCTGTATTAATAAAGATTCATGTGCAGAAAGTTGAATAACTAACAGGCTCAGCCATGTGTTAAGGCTGTTAGTGGAAAGAAAGTGAACACTACAGTCACATTGTTTGAAATGCAGATTACATGGTCAGGTACTGAGAGACCATAAGCACTTGTAGAAAGCTTCATGTTTATTTTTCCCCTCAGTACATGGCAAAAAAGATACCATCCAATAGAGCTACTAAATAAACAACATTCCATTTCACACAGATGGCTTCTGTGTAGCATCAACAACATCACTACAGTCTGCAACCAGACTTTTCCTTTACTCTTTTTTAACTCTTTCATGGAAGAATGTTGGGACAGCGTTAATGCAAGGATTTTTAAAACTGTAACTTTTTTCTGCTATATTAAACCTACATATAGCAAGAAATATGAGCCACCATGTTGAGGAGGAGCCTAAATGAGTTTGATAAAAGTAAAGGTATCATTAGAAAATCTTGTTACAGTTTTATAGTACATGAATAAGGACAGGTACCACAGATTAAAGAAAAGAAAAATATGAGAACATCTAAAATGGTATATTAAGATGAGTTAGGGTTTAGTGAAGACTGTAAAAATTCTTCAAGCAGAACTTGGTATTTCTTGCTGGAAATAGTTATATCATGTTCTAGACCTGATTACAGATAAGCAATAGGTCGTATATTGAAAATTACTAGCAGTTTATTTAGCTCAAAACTGATCATGACACTTTTTCTTTTATATCTGGCTGGAGCTCTTTTACATTCAGCTTTCTACTGGTCTTAAACATATTTTCAAGCCATTCCAATGCCCCTCCCCTCCTTATATCTTACTATGCATCTTCTTGACCGATCTCTTAGGTCTAATAATCAGAATCTCTTTGAAGTGTATAAACCAATATGTACTCCTGGGCAACTTCTATAGTAATTTTCTCTAGCACAAAAATGGAAATCAATTCCTCCCCATATCCGAACTACCCAGAAACTCTCCACTTTTAAGACCTTGCTCTACTCTTACCTCTCTTCAACTTGGAAATGCTTCTGCTCTCACCCCTCCTAACCTTCTCCTAACTACTCCAACTTCCATCAACCTTTCTCCATCAAAATTCCACATTAACACCAGCCATGCTCTCTTTTCTTCATCTTTCTCTTACAATTGCTAACTTCCTTTTACACCTTAGATAGTATAGTCACTTGCATTCCACATAACTCAGGATGCACGTCATCTTATGCTGGTTCAGAATTTATCATCATGACATACTACACAAATCCCTTTGCTACGACTGCCATTATATCAATATGCCGTCATCAAATTTTTAATCCTGTGTAATATTTTGCATTGTGTAATACTTTGTATTAATGTCTGCTGATTATTGCTTTTGTAAAATTTTGGATTAATTCTGCTATAATTTTTAGAAAAAATCAGGCTCTGATGGTCAATAAAGGCTCAAAAAGAAGGAAACTTCCTCAAAAATAGCATACCACACTTTATTGAATGCTTTTGTCAAAAGACTTCCTCAGAAACACATTAAAACACCAAAAACACACCACTTAAATACAAAAACACAGATCAATTAATTAATCAGTAAGTACAAAAAAAATTAGCAATCAAATTTAAAAAGACATAAACATATAAAAATAACTTAATAATTTAAATACCTGTTTAAACAATTTAAAGCACTCTTCAAATCTCTAGTTTTTATACTAGATATATATATATATATATATATATATATATATATATATATATATTTTATATATATATATATATATATATATATATATATAAATATATATATATATATATATATATATATATATATATATATATATATATATATGTATATGCTCCCTAATGCATTCCCATAATGTACGTGTGGTCATACCAACATAAAACGCCGAACAGCCACTACAAAAGCTAATATAGACCACCCCATTAGTTTAACAGTTAACATAACTGGAAACTTCAAAAGTTACTTTCAAGTGTTCTCATGAAACATAGGGTCCTTCATAAATATACCTACAAAATTTACACTGTTCACACGTATGCATACCTCTTTTTTGAGTTGATTGTTGATTAGCTTTACCGCCTGGGCAATCATTTTCCAGCAATTTTTTTTAAATTGGAGCTGTTCCTATAAACAAACTTTCCACCGGATTCATGAAGCTTGCGCCAGGCACAGGCGTAGCGTAAGCGGCATAACACCAAATATGTCCACCGAGCGATTCAGGTACGAACCAATCCCACGTGCACTACCGGCGTACGCCAGAGCTACCCAGCCCTCGGCATAGGTATACAAATCACACCATGCGCAGTATTGCACCATGCTAATGAAGGCATACAGCGATTCATGAAGTGGTGCAGGCGTAGCGCAAGCCCATGGAAATGTAAACCAAAAAACACGGTTTACATTTTCCCAAACAGAACATCGGAGTTATGGAAGCGGACCACACACATGTATTACCAAGTTAACATATGCCAATGGAGAAATACACAGCCAATGGCACAAGAAAAGATGCACAACATCTAAAAAACAACATTTAATGTCATGTCCAAAGTAACGCACAGTACAACCACAGGGCATGTGTGTGCAAACAGGAATACAAAGGAAATATATAAAAATGGCAGAAAATCGCAATGAAAGACAAATCAGGATTGCACCATAATATGCAATGGTTCGCCGCTGTAACTATGAATTAGTAGTCTATGCCATGCAAATGAGGCAGGTAATACTGAATCGCAAACGTCCCACTGGATTAAGGATGTACCTGATGGCGCAGCGCTATAACACTGAGGAGTGTATCAAAGGTGATACATGACATCAGCAGAGGGGTGTGCCACCGTATCAGTAAACACATTGGAGCAATGCAAATCTGGCCTGGCCGTTGCTAAGCAAAACTGAAGGACAGGGGTGGGAAGGAGGTTATAGAACCATTTAGCTGAGAGCACACATGGTGCCCGAAAGTGCATGTGTACAGGGATGAACTCATGCCCGAAACCCGGTAAGCGGATGCATGCGCCGCGAACAATAGTACAAACAGGAAGGTCATGGGAATAAAAGAAGGAAATGCCTAAGCAGGGTAATTGGTGTAGTAATGAGCAATTAACACCAATCAACACACGGCTGCCAATCGACGGAAGTAGACAAGCCTGCATGCAGAAACCTACAAAACAGGATAGGGGAGGCATAGGATTGCAAAGAAAGGTGTGGAGGACCTGGAATGCAAAGATAGGAAAACTGTTATAGCAGAGCAAAGCAAACCCACAGTAGATCAGCAATAGCACACATTACGCAAGATAAGCCAGGTCTAGGAAAGTACAAATGAAAGCAGGCAGCTGGATGCATGCCAGCAAATGGTAGGTGTAACGTGCACAAATGTAAACGGAAGGGCAGGAGGTAATCATGGCATCCAAATGTAATGCAACACCAAAGGCAGCACAATAGCAGTTTTGTAAATAAAACACAGAAGATACCCTGTAACCATGATTGTACATACACACCCTATGACATCATCAGTGTTCACAGCAGAACAGTATAAAGTGTGAAAGCACCCAACACACACCTGTGTATTCCCAAACACCGCACCATAGGTGTAAACAGATGGGGAACTTTTAAAATGTACCTGTTGGGAGCTGCCATAGCTGTGATTCATCAGCATGTGTTACAGACTGACGGTGTTGTGGATGATGATGCCGACAACCACCATAGGCCTTGGAGGAGGAGAAGAGTGTTCAGACCAAGGGTAACCTACCAGGGGCTACATGATCTGGAGATAGTAGAGTGTTACAGGGTGGACAGGGACATCTTACAGCAAATAATAGAGCTGTGCCGGCCATGACTGAGAACCAGAAACAACAGAGGGGAACCCATCCCATTGGACACGAAGGTATGTGTAAGCTTGAGAATACTAGCCACAGGTACCTTTCAAAGGCCAACTGGAGATATAATGGGGATCTCACAGGCATCGGCATCCAGGGTACTACACCAGTTCCTGGATGCCATGTTACCACATGCCAATGAGCATATACACTTCCCCCAAACTCAGGAGGAGTTGGCCAGCAATATGCGTCACTTTCACTACCCGGAGGTACTGGGTGTGATAGACTGCACGCACATACAAATTAGGTCACCACCCGGTGAGTATGGTAGGCGCTACATAAACCACAAGGGATTCCTCTCCATCAACTGCCAGGTCATGTGCAATGCCAAGGGCATTATTATGGATCTGTGTGCTGGCAGCCCTGGAAGCTACCACGACTCCCATATCTGACATGCCTCACAGCTGTATCAGGTATTTGTCAGGGGGGACATCCCACAAGGTCACCTTGTGGGGGATGCTGGCTATGCACTGGAGCCATGGATGATGACCCCCATCAGAAAAGCACACACACCAATGCAAGAACGCCATAATGAGGCACACGCAAAAATCAGAATCATCATAGAGTGTGTGTTCGGGATGCTGAAATCACGGTTCCGGTGCTTGGACACATCTGGTGGAGCCTTGCAGTATTCTCCAGGCACGCGTGCTCACATCTTCATAGTATGTGCCATGCTACATAATATGATCCTGTGGAAACAGCTGAATGGGGGAGGGCCTCACAGCCCACCGCAAGTGCCAAGGCCAACACAGGCACAGAGTGATCCAGACCACGGACACACTGTGCCAGCCCCAGTAGGCAGACGGAGGCATGTCCAATATGCCTACACCTTGGCAAAGAGGGAACGTATAGCACATACATTGACAGTGTAGGCTCCCACGGACTGACACCCCTACCCACCTGCATACAGCAACATGGATAGCACACAAACATGACTACCTGTAAATTGTGATGTATAGGTGGCCCACTGTGGAATCCTACATAGACAGCCCTCAGACATTGTACACACAAAAGCCATGGGAACACGGAACTGTCAACACCTGATAAGTAGATGCGCTCATCAGCATCTGTCGATACTGTGTGTATAGGTTCCCAGGTACATCGGTAGGTACACGCCCGATTGTCAGAGGCAAAACACCAAATGGGCCAAATAGTGACACCCATCGCCACAACATCGAGTAAGCAACTGTCGCGTACTGGAGCAGAGGCAATCGCCGGAGCACATGTGTGTAAGCACTGTCCTACACACAGTCATCACGGATTACCCACCGCGTTACTGAGGGGCTCCACAAAATGTAATAATGGATGTAGTGTCAAGGCAGGGGATGTACCCATGACAGGCATTAGTCACCCCGGCATGCTGCATCCACGGTCGTATGAAGGTGTAGCAAATTATCAGGTGTACCTAATTGTGATATACATACCCAGTGCTGGAGTACAGCCAGTAAACATCACATGGACATACCATTAACTGGACCCATCAAGTTGTAAACTAATGGGGTCATCCATGTGAGTGTAGTGTGGAGTAACTGCTGTAGTGTACTGCACATACAAATTTACATAATTCGTGTACAACTCCCAGATGTCCAAGTGGTACATGCAGTGACTGTCGTGCATGTTCCCAGTCCCACGTCCCACAAGGGATGTAACATAATCCTGACAGCATGGGTAATGCAGTCCGGATGCAGGTCATCAGAATATGTGTAGCACACGTTAGCGGGAATAAGCATTGCCCACAGCTGGTAAGCGATGTTTAAATACGACTATATGGATATGCGCAAAACAGGGCTAAGTGTCACCGACCACTGTGCAGATCACGGTCAATGATGTACAGAACAGGTGACACCAGCATTAGTCACCCCTAAACAAATAGCACCTGCTCTGAAGGGTAAAACGACCACTGCCAGGAGTGGAACAGGTAGTCATGTAAACAATCACCCAACACTATTGCCAGGCAAGATGTACATATGGTAGGGTTGCCACAGTTCAAATCACCAATGTGGGACATACGCCAGATGTCAGCAGGACGACACACACCCGGCCAGGATGAAAACCAGAACAACAGTGTTTTGCATAGATAAAAAGCTTATAGTTTAGTAATGGTCGCAGGTACGAGATATGTGTATATATATATCTATATATATCTATATCTATACATATATATATATATATATATATATATATATATATACATACAGATCTATATATATATCTACACATATATAATACAGATAGAAAGGGCGATAGTGTGATATATGTCGATATACAAGGGGTCACTGGCATCTGCAAATATATAGATAGGTCTACGACATTCTAAACACCTTTGAGGTACAAATAAACAGGATACCGCCAACTATGGAACGTGTCACACACCGACACATGTAACCAGGAGGATGAAAGACAGAAAGAACACAGTACTGGAACAGTAGAACTGCGAGCAATAGGACAATAGTAAGGACACATGCGTACCGTGTTGGCGGTGCGGACCACATAGGTACCGTGTACAACTGTGGTTGTGTGTGATGTAGCCTGTGTATGTGTGTGATGAGGGTGCCATGTGTGTTCCCATGTGACTAAAGTGTGTCGTGTGTGTCCGCATAGTGTGTCTGTAGGTGGCAACTCGGAGGTAGATGACTACAGTAGGTGTGGGTATAGCTATCCGTAGGCATGCGGTAAAAACCTGTCCCACATCAGGAGGGACGGCCCCCCCCCTGGGCAGGTGTGTCCTGACATGAAACATTAGAAAGGGCAACTGTCCATGAGTGTAGGACATTAGTATGTCCCACATAATATGCAATAGTTGCAGGAAATACTCATGCCTATATGTAAGAAACGGAAATGTTACATGCAAACCAATACGTAGTGAAGGACCAAGAACAATAGGTTTGTAATGAGGATAAAAGTATGTGCTATCCCATGTACTGACCGTGGCCATATGTCAGCCTGCAAACAACACTGTGTGACCCGCAAGTGTCCAACTATGGCCATATGAAAAGGTGGCAAGCCATGTGACAGAGGATCTGACACCAACACCACTGCAATGACAGCAAATATCTGGGGCAGACATACACGGGATAGCGTTCATTTACAAATATCTCTGCACATATCACAGTACATCCGGAGGTATGGAAGTATCAACTGCACCTGCATACCATATTGAAACCAATTAACAATGGCCCACAGTAAATTCCCGTAATAGAAGTCTATTAAGTGATAGCACAGTAATTAGGGAAGGGGCCCAAACACATATATATGGACTACGTAGAAATGCAAGCCCCACAAAACCGTATATGCTACGTACACCCGCCTACATCCCCCACACTGTAAACAATAGCAATACAGACCGTAACCACAGCCCAAACATCTAGTTAGTCAATTACATCTGCTGAACCATTGACATACCTTGTGAGAGACATTTAAAGGCGCCATGCAACATTGTATCCGTCGTATAACGGAACAAACGGAGATGTTACAGGTGTTTGCAATAGTCCTTTATCAGACAGGTGGGATGACTGGTACAGTCACAGGTAGAATCACACACAATCCACGGGGGACATGACCCCAAAATAGACTTGGCTCTACACAAAGCAGTTGCAATTACACACAACAAAACACAATACAGGCCGGCTCCCCAAAGGCAGGGAAAATGGCCAATGCCCAGGTGGAGAATTCAATTATACCCCACTGCTGCCGCATAATTGGCAAATGGTGTAGCTGCACAGCTGAAGTTCATGTAATTAGTCACACCGGACCACCAATTGGTGGCAGTAAACCACATGTTGCAGATATAGACGTATATAAGGATGACTTGCCAGATATGCAAACTGTATGCTCATACCGTATAACAGTTGAAAGAGTGATACAGAGGAGTGAGATAGAGACAAAACACCAGAACGATATCAAGGTATGTATAACACTAACTGTATGTATAGTATGTTCTGAATTACATAATGTCAGTGTATGCATAGCCTGGTTTGCAGTAATTAACAGTGTCCACCATGCATAAAGTGGGGAATGGTATTTATTTAGTGATGTCTCGCTGATCGTACCAATGCTTGTAGAAGATGTGCATCCAGCAGGGCCACACGGTAAACAGCACAGACACCACAAGGGATGCAACATGACGGTGGTAAATAGAACAATGTCATACGACCTGCTATCAGTGGCAGGGTATGTCCAATAAGTACGTGCCATAGCAGGGGATAGTATATGTATATATACTGTAACAGTACGCATGTGTATGGGCATATAATGTCAATGACATGTCTAAGGTGAACCCTCTGTGCAAGTAATGGTTGAATTATGGGATACCATGTAAAACATGTGTAAAGTATAGTACAGTAGATTGATATGTCAGATATGTTACACAGGATAACAGGCATATGATGCATAACAAAGGTATCATATAGTGATGTGAGTACTATGTAATTAAGATATGTATAAACAGTTATGATGAAATAACTATGTACTCCACTCTGTGCATTTGCAAAGGACGCAAACATTACTCCCATACTAGAATAGTGGAAGAGATGTGACAGACAAACATGAACATGATTGGCATGTACAATAACAGTAGAAATATGGCCCATAGTCATGGGACATTGTAATAGCATGACAGCCAATCTAACTGGAAGGGCTATACCAGTAACCATGCACAAAGGACATGTAATAGCTGCACAGTTTCATAGTGGTGTACCATGCAGTCTGGCAAGCCAATGTGTAACAACAACTACAGTGTGCACACCAGTGGCACCTCTCCAGGGTAGTGTCCTGTGAACAGAAGAGCCATGTGTAACCTGCATCACTGCACAGTACAGCCACTGCAGTGATCCCTGGCGTACATGTGTCCACCATCCAGCAAGCGAGGTATCACATGAATACTGCTACTGACTGTCCATGCGTGATGTACATAGGAAACATGTCCCAAAGCATGGTGAGTGTCCGGTCTGGGAATGCAACCCCCAAGCACATGCCACACACAGTCGTGTGTGTGCACATATCCATGAGCATCGTGGTCATAGTGGCTATTGTGTATGTCGTGTATGCGGAGTGTATTCATAAACATATTTGCAGACATGGGCCCTGTCTTTGCAGCAGACGTCACCCCTGAGTATGTAGTCTGCAAATGTGTACAGATGTGGTATCTGTACATAAGTCGCATACATCACCATGTGTAGCTCAATAAACATCATGGCGTTTTAATGTTGGGGTATGTAAAGCTGTTGTGTAAGGTACACCCTACGCAGGGTGTTGTACCCATGGATGTGTGTATATGTCCAGTGTTCAGAGGTACAATGGGTGCCTATGTACCAGCTACACACCCAGGACAGACATGTGTGAACATGTAGAAGGATATCCATGCCACAGTGGCAATGTGGTAATCACAGTAGTGTGTGTGACATACATGTGTCTTACACACATGTACAATGCAACATGTATGTAGGGGAATAACACCTATGTGATAACCAGTGGGAGGATGGTGTACTGCAAAGGTGATGTACACACCAAATGTCATGCAGGTAGAGGCCATGATGTTCATATCGGTATCTGTCACAGTGACACCCTTATGGATGGGGTCTGTATCAGCTGGTAGAGCAGCAACAGCGCTGGGTATGCAGTGGTCTGTAAAGCTAGGTAGGGAAGTCCCCTCAGTGGTAGCCTGTACCTCAGGGAAGCATATATCGAACATGAGGGCCCCATGACTGAGGACTGTGGTAAGCCAAGTGTAACTGGATTGCAGTATGTGATTTGGTATGCCACCCTCAGTGTGTGTGTCCTGTCCATTAGCCACATTGAATAACATCCGGAGACATATGTTGTGATGTGCAGGTGGATGTGTATGTAGTCAATACCAGAATGGAGAACGGTGCTGAATGGCAGCGAGAGGACAATGCAGGCTGTGTGGACACCCATGTCATCATCAACAACTCTGGCGACTGTAGGAAAGGTGTTCAGCAGGTGTAGGAGGCACGCTGTGGCCCCAACAAGACCAACCCAGCTGGCATCAAAAGACTGGGGCAGAACAGAGAATTGACGAATGATGTCCATGATTATGTGCCCTATAGCCATGCATAACAGACCAGTGAGGTGTGTAGGGCAATAGTCCCAGTCGTGCAGTGTGGTGCCACCTGTGAGGAGTGATACAGTTGCTGTGCGCCAGTCAGGGGCCACAATGTCTGGTACAAGGCTATTACTGAATATGGTGTCCCAGTGGGGAGAAATGCTGTTCAGAGTTCTGTGGACATCACAGCCTGGGATATTGCAGGGTGACAAGGGGCCTGTGTCCTAGGACATATAGAGTGCAGGTCAGTACTGTGCAGGTCTGACTGCAGGCACACTGCAATGTACCTGCAATGAATGTGGCCCTGCAGGGAGTGAGAGGGTGTAATGTTAGCAATGAAGCCATCAGATAGGATGTTGCCAACATCACCTGTTACTGTCATGTTCCAGAGTGACAGTTGTATGTGTGAGCAGATGTGGGTATTGCATACGACTACTGACATACCACCAAAATGCCCTGTGGTACATCTCGGAATGTGTCACAGTAATGTGTATGTAGCTAGTTATGGTGTATGTGATATGGGATCCTGTGGCCCTACCGAGGCTGACCAGTGGGTCACCCCGCCCATGGGAATGTACACCACTGTGTAACAGCCCCCACCTGTTGTTGTAAAGTATGTCTGTGGGACTGCACCCCCAGAGTATCGTCTGTATTCTGATGTGTACCTGCATGGCTCTGTGTGGAATAGCATGAACCACATTGTCGTGTACATGCTATTGAAGTGCACTGGGGTATGTCTCAGCATTTGCATGTGCATTGTCCACCTGCACGTGTGTCACAACAACAACTACCGCTGTCATACGACATCTGTAGTTGGTGTTGTAGTACTCATCTACTGTGTATGCCATGAAGTGTGTGGTGCCGGTATGTGGCTGACAAGGGTGGGTAGCAGATGTTCTGATTCCAACAACAAGGAGACAACCGCAGGTGTCGAACAGCAGTCACATGTTGGTAGTATCCATGTCAAGGATACTGTTGGTCTTAGAGGTGGTGTATGGGTCGAACCAGCTGAGCAGAGCTTATGACTCATGCACAGTGTACCCCTAATGTGTCAGTACATGTGCGGCTATCACAGTTAGGTGTGGGTTACTGTCAGTCTCACATTAGTAGCAGCAGTAGTTCCGGACACAGTCATATGCACGTGGAGCACCTGTGATGCATTGTGCGAAGTAACCAGCCGGGATGTGTGTACAACATAGTGGAATATGGGGACACCTCAGCTGTGGGTGTGCCAGTCCAGGTACGTGCCTGAGAGATATGGTCTGTCTATACCCAGTCATTGCAGGTGTGCTCTGCAGAGCCAAGAGGTAGGTCCCAGTCACTGCAGAGATATTGCAGTGGTGTAGTATCAGGTGTGCCTTGCCTGCGTGCGTCACAGAGGATGATGTCAAGCATTGTGTGACATGACCACATGCTTCGCTAGCCTGCTCCCATTCTGGTGGTGACTGTTATTGGGCACTGTGCAAGACAGGCAGTATAAAAACAGCAAGGGACCAACATGTGATCTGTACTCCCAGGGCTGACAGGTGCAGGTCAACTGTGCTACAGCATCATGTTGTTTGGCCGGGTCTGTCAAAGTGAACGTATGCTAGATGCCTGTGAAATGACAGCAGAAGCAGGGACAACTGTTGGGAGTGACACAGTCATTCGTAGTACAGTGGTAACAGGTCCGGATGAACGCAAAATGCTTCCCAGGGCGTGGACCACACCAGCAGAGTGACAACACTGGTGGGCTATTGCATGTCCCTGCACATGTCGTCTGTGCCCTGAGTGACAACATCTGTCACACAAACATGGAAGGGGAGTCACACCGTACCTGCTGACTTGTGGCATGTGTGCATAGGTTATGTTGCAGAACCAGTTACTGGATAGCAGGATGTAAGTGACTATCGCCTTGTGTAGCCTGCTGAGTGGAAAAGCAGTGTGACTGCTGACATTCACCTAAGACAGGTGTGTTGAGTATATTCTGACACCCTATTGGCTGTATGTGATGGGCACACGTGTCTGTGGGCTACAGGTTGGTGTGGTTGTGTTTGGTGATGTGGGCTGTTGTTGGCACCCACGCAGAGTATGGAAGGGTACTGTACAAGGTGTCTCCATATGTATGGCCTGTGGTGGGCATCATGTGGGACCATGTGATGTGTGGGGTGCGTTGCCAATGTTGCACAACCCCACATGACTGTCAGGTGCAGTCAGGGTTGGTGAAAGTATAACCCCCAGCAGGGCTGCATATGTGCATCCCCCACAGGCTGTACTGTTGTATGTTGGGAGGTGTGCATTGACTGTGGACATGAATATAGCTCTATTGCCACATGTACAACATAGTCATCATAGTGACAGGCAATGGCACTGGTACGTGCTAGTTGGACATGCCTGTATATAAGTGGTACGTGGCAGGTGGGCAGGCCGTAGAAACCATCATGTCTCATGAGGTATGTGAGTGATATGTGTACGACAGCTGTTGTACAGTTATCAAGCTGGAAATGTATGGACAGACAGTGTACCTGTGAGGACTGGTGTGAAATGGGTGCTAAACTAAGCAGTAGCTCATAATGTGCCAAGAAGCTCTGAAGAAGTGCTGAGCATGCCCACACATTACAGATAGGGTGTTGCATAATATCAACCCACATGTGTTGACAACAGTCATGATTGGTGGCACCGCATCAGAACACTGCCGGGTATGGTCTGCAGGTTCATGAACCATTATCAAAGTAGATGATAGCAGTACAGATCTACAAGACAGTACGGATGTTTGGCTACAGATGCCTGTGTATGTCACAGGAGTGTTCTACTAGTGGCCTGTTGACAGACTCACAACTACAAAAGGTGCTACAGTGACTTGTGCATATCACACAGTGTCAGCTACAGTAAACCAGGGTTAATGTGTTGTACCCCACCCACATTGTAGCCCATACCACACAGACAAATGTCAGCCATCTGTATGTGATGATGTGAATGGCCATGACCTATGGGCAATTGTTGTCACAGTGTTGTGAACAACATACAGAATGGGCTGTGTGTGTGATGTGTGTGACATATGTGCACATTCTGGTGGATGATATCAGCAATGACACCAGTAGGGGAATATCCCCGTACCCATTAGGAAACACCTAGGCTGTGGTCAACAGTATTGACACTGTGTTAGGGATGGTGTAGTGTAGTACACCTCCCTGAGCTGGAGACATCTCCCTGGCCCTTTAGGTAGTCATCCGAGGTACCCATGACATGACAGGGTGGTATCCATGTGCACGGAGATCATTGGACAGGCATACACAACACCCATATGACCAGTATTGGAATACACATCACCCTCCAGGGGTAGGGCCCATGCGTGGATGGCCAATACCAGCCTCCACAATACTCACCTCCAGTATGCAGCATGCTATCCACCTTCCATACAGACATATGCAACACTATGCTGTTAAACATGCTACATGTCCATAGCCTGATCTGAAAGACATACGTCATGGACAACCACCGTCCTACGAATAGAATGGCCACATGCTGGACAGATCCCTTTGCCATACCTGTGACATACTCCCGCCATACCATGCAGCCCTGTCCACATAGCTGCACAAATCACCTCTGCCATACATGGTGTGATGGCCGTATGGTAGCTGTAGTATCATCTATCTGGATCAGTAATGTGTCACTGATGCCCCTCATGGTGGAGTAATGGGTGTCAGATACAGCTAGAAAACCCAGCCCATACATGCTATAACTGATAACCTTACCTGTGAATGACGTCCGACTAACCACTGTCCCATGTCTATCACATGTGCAACACAGGTGATCCATGGCAGGATGGTGAACAGCTGTGCATTGTAGATGTCTATGGAAAAACAGATGCATGTACAGGTTTCCATGCGTACTTGGTGCATTGTCACTGCCCAAGTTCAGTAAGGCTGTGTCTGTGTTGATATGTGACATATCCACAGCATCTAGGTCAACAGCATTACCATGGATACATCAGGCATGGGTAGATAGGTAAGAACACCAGTGCATGCAAACAGACATGTCCACATGGAGACTGATGTCACATGCAGTAGGAACACTAATGAGGTGACACACATATATGGGGATGATATCTAATGCATACTGGGTGTTACATGTGTGGCACACATACATGCCAGTCGTGTTAGTGTCATGTTGATTTGCAAAGATAACTGTGCGAATGCACTAGAATGTATGTGCAGCAGTATCACTGTACATGTCTGTAAATGTGACCTGTCACCTTCATCATGTGTTACAGATAATGCCACATACACGCCTACCAGCATATAGCCGACAGGAAGATGATGTTGTAATACCGTACCTCCATGAGAACTACGAGGCGGTATTCAGCCATGTGCCACAGCATGCACAGCAGCGGGATGACCTGTGGCAGGATCTTCGCAGGAGGGTCAACGAAGTGGGCAGCCACAATTGCACCTACCAGCAGGTGCGCAGACACTGCACGGATCTCATACATCATGCAAAACTGTGTGCCACTGCAATCGCCAGAGAACAAGGTGGTACGGGTGGTGGGCCACCAACCCAGCCTCCACTCACACACATGGAGGAGCTACTGGCCAGTCTGGGAACACCCTCAGAACAGCCCCCACATACAGTAGCTGCCATTGTGGAGGTGGGTGTCTCCCAACTAATGAGCCTGGAGTTGCCTGGTAAGTCAGTACTGAACATATGGCCAGTATATCCCACGTATGTGCATGTGTCAGTGTACATCATGTAATGTAGCAACATATGCAAGGTATGTGGACACACATGCTTTATGCTACCCTATGTATGCACCATACCTCTGAACTGTACAGGTAATTGCAGGATGTCCAGATGTCTGCCTCATATTGTTGGTGTGTTCCCCTTAATATCTGTCCCTTTCTGGCAAATAGCTGAGGAATGGAGTCATTAAATGATGACATACAGTTGTGTTTACGACTGCACATTCCGTTGAAAACCCATGTGCATGCAAACCTATCGGTCTATCAAATATCGGGGTTAGTAAGAGCAATATGTCACAGTTGTCCCTATATGTCCCCATAATAGTAGGCGTTGTCCACATTTATTGTTCTAAGAGGTTGAGAGGTATGCTATGCACACATGTGCTGACTATATGCTATTGTACAGGCGAATGTGTTAACCTGCACTGTGCACCCTGTGGCTGTCATACAGTCATGGATAATGTTCATACTGCTGTGTCACCCTATACAGGTACCTCTGGCATGCCGCACAGACAAGAGTCCGTTGCAGGTGAGTCTATCATCAGTATCAGGCATGTCAAAGCATAGATCTATTCACCATGTGGCCAGTTAATACATGGATATAGAGGTTGCATCACCCATCATCCACACAGGCCACCCATGTGCAATATATACAACTGAAATGATACACAGACATGAAACTACAGTATTTGTCATTGCTACATGTGTGTCCAGCTGTGCATACAATGGTGGAGGTGTTCTACAATGGAGGCATATGTACTATACAGTGGAACAGAATGTGTGGTACACACACCAGTACCGCACAGTGAGCTGTGATATGGGCAGACCACAGGCGTCACCATTGTGTTATATGCCCCTGCAAAGGTTGCACACATGGTGATGTTCCATCTGACATGTCCAAGACACATAGCGTTTTGGTTGCAATATTGTCGCAATTCCCCATATCCCATACCCCACATGCACCTGTTGTCTGCATAGCCCTGTGGATGGTGACATAACCAACATCTATGGGTGTATGTCATATGGGACAACACAGACATGTGTGATAGACAGCCATCGACCAACACATGTGCACACATGGCCATGGGGGATGGCCAGAGACACGTAGCCACACAGAAGACGAGATGTGGATATACCCTGTCCCACTTTGCCCACACATGGTCCAAGTACAGCCATACTAGACTGATTGTACAGGTGATGTGGTACGCTGCACATCATAACTGCTTGTGCACAGCTAGCGGAGGTGTCAGTGACATGTACCTCATAAGATGTGTTGAACATGCTGTCTGTGTCATAGCATGATGGTAGTCACCTTCACAGATTCCACTGACAGTGACACCAGGCCACAGAAACAGTACCTTTCCCCCCTGCCATAGGACATTACTGTTAGCTGTGCACCATGTGTGTGTGGTACATCAATGTCATGTGTGAAATGGTGACGTGACAGGTCTGCTATGTGTGGACATGGTTGCCAGGCAGCTAACACTCTGTAGTCATCGTGCAGGGGTGTCATCTGTATGTCCTCCAGTGACCTGACACATGACACAGCATGGTTGGGTGTGTATACACCTCAGCATCTTAGGTCACAATCCACAGGTATGTCATGGGTATGCATGCAGTTCTGGATATGGAATGTGTACATAACATGCACTGTTTAGCAATATAGAGGCCTCATGATGCCATGCAATGGCACAGTGTCTGTACGTCACACTGTACAGCAATGTAGACAGCCCAGTCCCCTACCATGCCCATGCACATTTGCTCAACATGCATTCTATCTGTAGGGCATTTTGACAACACCGCAATGTGATCCCAAGTACGATGCTGTACATGTGTCATGACACCACTGTGTCAGGCTAGCATGCATGTTAATGAACATGTCAGCAGATTACATGTCAAGGTCACGTCAGCCATGTGTACTGTTATCCTGTTCTGGTCCACAAGGTGTATCACGGGGATGCATGCATACTACCATGATCATGTGAATTGCATGGATAAAGATATGACACCTGCCTGCTGTAGTGTGCATTCCAGGGGGTATGCTTACAAACACTATTGATGTCTGAGCTGCATGCTGTCAGCTGTATCACAAGCATGCTGCATGCCATCTGTCATCTTACATGCATGGTGTGTGAGTGTGTGTGTCGGTGTGTGTGTGTGTGTGTGTGTGTGTGTGTGTGTGTGTGTGTGTGTGTGTGTGTGTGTGCGTGTGTGTGTGTGTGTGTGTGTGTGTGTGTGTGTGTCGGTGTGTCTTTTGTAATGTAGAGCATTTCTTTGCATTCACAGGTGATGTAGGTGCGTTACCCTCCTGTGGTCCATCTGATAGTGTCCCCACAGATGCTAGCAGTGATGAACATATGCACGAGGTACAGGCAGGGATGTTACGGGTGGAATCTGTGCCAACGGTTGCCATCCCAGCTATGCCCCCCTCTTCCCCGCACACAGTTCAGCTGCCAACACATACTGCATCTACAGTGGCCATAGAGGAAGGACAGTCATCGTTTGTTAGCGTTGAACAGGAACATGTGATGGCTACAGAAGGTGTGTCTTCACACCATGGTGGCAGTATATTGACTGCAGATGTGCCACACAGGCATGTGGCTGGTGCTGCTCGTAGGAGGACCTCTGGCAGACATGCACCTGCAGGACATAGCGCAGCAGCTGGGATCACCAGACACATGTTCCAGACTATAATGGCGGCTCAGGCACGTGCCGAAAGGCAGAATAGAGAAGGGCAGAGGCTGCAGAGGGCTGCTATCAGTACCCTAAACAACAACGTCCAGGCATTGGCAGGTGCTCAACAGCAGTTTGCTGATGTTCTGGACAGGCGATTGGGTGACATGGTCAGAAGCCTCGACCGTGGCATGGCAATCTGTGAGCGTGAGCTGTCTGTGCTGGAACATCTGGTAGGGGTGAGGCATAGGACATATGGACGTAGGCCAGCTACACCACCTAGTGCAGGTCAACACGACCGTGCCACCTCACATGGCCACTCCCATAGTGCCAGTAGCAGTAGCAGTGCAGCTGGTGCTGTGATGTCCACACCAGGTCACAGCAGGCCATGTGGACATGACCCTGGACATTCCCGGCAGGGACATGGTTCCAGTGGCCATGTGTCGTCGGACAGTAGCCATTCTGTACCTCTGCCTGGTAGTGCCCATGCAACCCCTGGCAGGCACAGGACACGTGGCCGTGTCCGGTCACAGTGAGCTGTACAACCTGGTCTGTACATTCTGGAGCTGTCCATAATATCCTTGTGTATGCCTCACAAATGACAGAACTGTGTGCACACATACAAGCACACAGCGAACACAACTGTAAGGCTCCACAACACCCACAGACATACGGAACAGACATGTCCATTCAAATCACTGGCCCTTACCCGCACACGTGATGTCATCCATTGGTGCAGCCTATGCCCCTGGCAAACAGTATCACCCTGTGCATATGATGAAGCCTGTGCCACATCCCTGTCACCCACACCATCGGTGCAGGGATATGCTCATATGGTCTGATGCACAGGGTGAACAGACTAGAGAGGCGTATCTAACATTACTCGTGTATGCATATTGCGGGATGTGTATGTTATATTGGTCGTGTGTGAATACTGAGATGTGAAAGGTGTATCTCACATTACTTGTGTATGCATATTGAGGAATGTGTATGTTGCATTGGACGTGTGTGAATACTGAGAGATGTGTATGTGACATCAGTGTTGTACCGTCAACATGCACCAGTCATACCATGTAGTCCAGGTGCAGCATGCATTGTGATATGTTCACAGTATGTGTCTTGGTTACAACAGTAACAGCATGTTGGTAATGCCCTGGTTCCCTCCTATGGTGTACTGGCATGTGCCTACAGGTAGCAGTGTTTGTATTCCCCCATGTGTAACTGTGGAGTACTCACAGGCATGTATGGCAATATCAGCATGCTAAATGCACCTTCAACCCAACTGGTGGACAGTCGGACATGACACAGATGTCCGAACATGACACAGATGTACACACATATACTGCACCTGAAGCATGTGGTCAGTTGAACAGGCTACAGCGGGCAGAGATGTGACATACATACCAGGAGACATTACAGGTATGTTGACATGGTGCAGGGGTAGTACACAGCGGTCAGGCCAATGATGACGTTAGAGGCCACCTGATAGCATGAGGCCAC
Organism: Protopterus annectens; assembly: GCF_019279795.1. NCBI lineage: Eukaryota > Metazoa > Chordata > Ceratodontiformes > Protopteridae > Protopterus > Protopterus annectens. Next base: position 658,369,612 of record NC_056739.1, read on the forward strand.
ACTGTGTAGCAGTAATACCCTGTCACAGTACAGGTTCATGGCCAGATTCACGGGGTCTACAGCACTATAACACACCCCCATACTGTTCATGTGTGGACCTGTGCCTATGTTGCCATCACCCTCGCAGTACTTTGCACGCACACAACATGGCACAGAGAAGGGACATGCACAGGTAGCCAGTATGGCTGCTGGGAACAATGGCATCAACAGGGTAGTAGACTGCATCAACATGAGGGGTTAGTGATCCTGTTTCCACAGTATGGTAGCATACACCCTCACACCAAGCACCAGGCAGCCATACATACATACACAGACACACTGTGGTGACCAGCTATGTGTGTACGGATAGCAGATGTGTGTGATGCACCACACCTGCCGACCTCATGCTTTCCACACTTCAGTATGTACAGATCTGTACAACGGTGTACAGGGATGTGTTACATCTGGGACGTAGTCCCCACCATATGTGGCATGTGTGGTCACACAAGCGGACACACATGACAGTGCTGGGAATGATACACCTGCCATAAGATGATCTGTTTGATAGACATGCAGCGGTAATGTCCACAGTATGTGTACCGACGCTATGTCTGGCAATTGTGTGGCTATGTGCACACAGGTGGATGTCAGTGATACAGGTGTCACTTGACATGCAGTTGGCTACACCTGACCGTGGTGTATGCGTTAAGTCATCACCATCAAGTAACAGCGACATAGCATACTGTTTGTACATGGCATGGTAGGGTGGCGTGTGACACACTTGTGAGCTATCCCTGGCACACATACATCTACACAGGTGGATCACCACATTATGTACACAGATCCCTCCATACTGGATGTACAACCAACTGTACTGTCTGTATGTCACCAAATACAGGTGTCAATGATGGGGCTGCATTGCGACTGCATGTTGTAGTTGGGCACAGCTGTGGTACGTACATTGGCCACTGCACATGCATGGTTGCTGCATGCACAGTACAGATTATACATGTTTGTTGGTCCTACATGTGTCTCCTGTAGCCATGTTTGTATGCATTGCTATTGGTGGACATGTGTATTGACATACATGACACATGGACTGTGGTATGATATCACGGGTGTCATGGGTGACTACTACAGGGGAATGTGTCCTCCGACATTGCTACCTCCTGTACTGTGAGCATTCAACAGACATGGACTCACCTTCCATTTGCATGCGTATGATTGCTTAGACCACTGTTCTGCATGGGGGACAGCAAAGGCTTAGCTATGTACATATGTGTTGTGTGTGGTCCATGCACACATCCACTACAATCACATGTTTGACATATCCAAACATGCGTGTTCGTTGGTGTACAGCAGCACTCATGTGTCACAGCTGTGTACCACCCGGGGCCCCTGGTATGTCTTGAGCTGACCTGGTCATGTATAGTGGTATACTTGCAATGCATAACACCTGTTGGAACCCTCTCAGTACATGTATACCCTGCACAGTTGCTGTAGACCTCTGTACAGTCCACTGGTCATGTATCACATGGTGTTGTGGTAATGTATGGCTGTGTACTGCTGCAGCAATGACATGGTGATGTCTCGGGGGCTACAGTGTAGACTGCGGTGTGTACATCTGGGATCTGCACCTGTGACAGCTGTGATGGCAGCTGAGTGTGTGCTGGTCACTGCATGTGTGTGACCGCTCTGTGCGTGGGGACAGTTATGCCTTACTGTGCCCTTCCGTGTCTAGACTCCATCTGCATGCAAGACGGCCCTTTGCAAATGCTGTGTGAGCATGCCCAGTACGCTGTTGTGTAGATGGACACACATGACAGTCCCAACTGAGCCCTTCCGAGTTGAGACTCCGTCCGCATGCAAGACGGCCCTTTGCAAATGCTAAGTGTGTGAGAAAGCCCAGTACGCCGTTGTGTAGATCGGCACACAGTACAGTCCGAACGGACGTGTATTACTAAGCATGTGGCCATGCCCAGTGACACCTTGGATGTCCTTCTGTGCATGGCCGTTGACATCCTGTATAGCCATGGTGGTCATCCAGCCAACAGATGTCCATTTTCAACGCCACGATGGATGCCTACGGAGTACACACTGGTCGACTATCTTGAAGGGTGTACTGTCTGTGGGGCATCCCGTGACTATGTCATGTTGTCGTGGTGCACCGTACATCTTACATTGCCATGATTGCACCACTGCAGTGTGTTTGTCTATGTGTACCATGGGACAGTAATATGTCTGTATGCTTTCAGACTGATCACTCTCTATACAATCCCTGTCGGCATCCTTGTCAGTGCGGATAATGACACACACCTAGATGTCTGCCTCTGGGACTGCTGTGCTTAGTAATCTCGGTAGCGCATTCTGTAAATGCATCATGCTGTAGTATGTTAGGGTAGTTAGGTGTATGTTCGACTCCCAGCCCTGCCAAGTGTGTGTGTGTGTGTGTGTGTGTGTGTGTGTGTGTGTGTGTGTTTGTGTGCATGCTCCCATCCACCTGGGGACGCAGTCTTGCTTTTAGACGCTGCACACCACAGCAGTTTCCTACTGACGTCTTTGCCTTTGCGGATGATGACATGCACCTAGATGTCTGCCTCTGGGACTGCTGTGCTTAGTAATCTCGGTAGTGTGCTCTGTAAATGCGTCATGCTGTAGTGTGTTAGGGTAGTTAGGTGTATGTTCGACTCCCAGCCCTGCCAAGTGTGTGTGTGTGTGTGTGTGTGTGTGTGTGTGTGTGTTTGCGCGCATGCTCCCATCCACCTGGGGACGCAGTCTTGCTTTTAGACACCGCACACCACAGCAGTTTCCTACTGACGTCTTTCCCTTTGTGGATGATGACATGCACCTAGATGTCTGCCTCTAGGACTGCTGTGCTTAGTAATCTAGGTAGCGCATTCTGTAAATGCATCATGCTGTAGTGTGTTAGGGTAGTTAGGTGTATGTTCAACTCCCAGCCCTACCAAGTGTGTGTGTGTGTGTGTGTGTGTGTGTGTGTGTGTGTGTGTGTGTGTGTGTGCTTCCAGCTGCATGACAACAGTACATTGCTTTTACAGTATTCACTCTCCATAACATCCATGCAGCGTCTTTGCCTTTGATGCTGCTGTCTGCAGGCTGGACGTGTGCCTGTGTGAATCATGTGATCCACTGATCACGGTAGCGCATTTTGTAACTGCGTAATGCTGTCGTGTGGTACAGTGCTTACATTTATGTTCTGTTCCCAACCCTGTCACGTGTGTGTGTGTGTGTGTGTGTGTGTGTGTGTGTGTGTGTCTACATATATATATCTATATATATATATATATATATATATCTATATATATATATATACATATATATATATATATATATATATATATATATCTATATATATATATATATATATATATATATATATATATGTATATAGTTATATATATATATATATATATATATATATATATATATATATATATAAAATGTATATTGTATATAGATATGTATGTTGGGATTATCACTCTTGACTGTGCTGCATTGTCTGTACGTGAGCACCTTGGATGTATGTACATCTGCTATGGCTCTGTAATAGTGCACATACTGTGTGCTGTAGTGATCATGGGTTATACATGTGTAGTGACCGGTTATTGAGTTGCTGGGTATTACATGGGCATTGGAAACAATGTTAGTGCAGCACCTTTGACTGGTCATATGCAGATCTCAGCAACAGTCAGCAGTGGTTATTACAATGGAGTGTGAGTATGGCTCATATCCGTCTGTAGTAACTGTCAATTCTATGTACCTCAGGTTAACATTACAGAAGCACGTTTATCCACAGGTTGCTGTACAGATCCCAAGACTGTATGTGTAGACATTGTCAGGTGCAGGACTGGGTTGTGATGGATGCATGGAGGGGTGCCCATGGCCAGTAATGGGGATCTCTACAGCCTGGCAGGTACGGTCTGTGACTGTCCCACAACCTCCTGTATATCGCTGACACATGCTGTACCTGTGTATATGCAGACACACACACACTTACCACAAACAGCTATGGCTATCACATACACACACCCATTGCACCACCATTGGGCCATGCAATAACCATTGTCCCTCACACACACACACACACACACACACACACACACACACACACACACACATACCTACGTGTACATTGGATGGCTCTATGACAGCTCTGGACATGTTAACACCACAGCCTGTGCATATGATGTCACCTGTGCCACCACCTGTGATGTGTAACATTGATGCAGGATCTGACTAACCTGGTGCTGCTGCACACGGTGGCTTTATTCCACTGTATTGATGTTAGCATGCTGTTACACACAGTGTGTTACTTCCAGGTGTACTTCAGCAGGCATGATGCATTGCAGCTATGACCATCACTGTAGCATAGTTTACAGCACTGTTACTTCTGATGATGTAGTCTCCATCCATGTGCCATTTCACTGATGTGTGTAGTATTGGCAGCATGTGTGTCTGTGTGTGCAGTACATGTGTGATGTGTGTAGTACACATGTATACATGCTTACAAACACATACACGACATTACACGGGCTTCACCATTCATACACTAGCTTACTCATTCTTCCACATGCGCACACGGGCTAACACGCACGCACACATGCTTACTCGGGCTTACTGGCATGCACGGGCGCAGACACACTGTGGGCAGGTTTGCAGGTCACATCGGTGGTATCCATGGCATATGCTGTCAGTCTCCTGACGTTCCCTAGGATAGCTCATGACACGCCTCTTTCACTTGAGTACTGAGAGCACACATGTGACACTGCTACAGTGAGGTAACAGTGTTTTGTACATACACACTCATGTTGTCACCTATCTTCTACTCTAATAGTCCCCTTAACCTACACTACACTGTAGAGGCTTGGCCCATATGGCATGACATGTTGTGATTCACTATCCTCAGCCTCACTTGCCTCACATTGCCTACAAATGCTTTGTTACATCTCTGACAGAGTGCTTCCACACATAAGGACCAGTACGCAGTAGCCATGTTGTCTGCAGCTTGCCATTGATCTGCATGGTGTACTAACTTCTAACTAAACCTACATTTTGTATGTATATTATTCATATGTCTTGTTTTGAAGCACAGCACGTTCTCGTGGCTCTGCGCTACGCTTCCACATCAGGGATCGGGGGAGGACAACTACTGGTTCATTGATATCCAATGGACAAAGCCGCCACTGGCCTTGGACTTGGACATTGGCATGCTTCTTCGACTGTATTCATACTGTATTTGCAGCTGTCATTGCTCCGTTTAGCAACGTGCAAAATGTTAGTCGAATAACATCTGGGTACATTTCTGCACATAATTCTGCTCTTGCACGGACAGCTTACTGTTTCATGTTTCACATAATTAATTACATCATTTGCATAGCTTACACATACAAATGGGTATGTTGCAAATCTGTGCAATGTTCGTGTTACGGGCGGTCTTGCACGCCCCTGCGGGTGTTTGCTGGATAGCCTGGCAGTCATCTTTCCTTGCTGTACTCTCACTCAATCCATACACACCGGAGCTTTCGTGTATCATGGCCTAGGCTTTGCTGTGTGCTATGTCTACTTGTGGTGTATGCACGGCTGTGGGTATGTCCCACTGTCATCATTGGTAAAGGTGACACCCTATAGGTACTTCCTGTAGACTGCTGTGTCATTTGACATGTCAGCACATACCTGCGGATGAACTTCCTACTTTTCATACTTTCTGAGTTATCTTGCGGTCGATAATGCTGTTTCCTCAGACATGTATCTGTTTCTGATCATACCTCCTAGTGCAAAACATCTATACAAAGCCTAACATGATGGGGGGGGGCAGATTCTACATATTGCACTTACAAACGTAGATAGTTCACAGTATTATAGGTTTTGCATTAGTATGACCTTTCTGAGAGATTTTCCAGGACAAAACATACCTACAGCTGTGCATAGTACTGAATTTTAACCTTTTTTGTACATATAATAGCTTATTCTAGTAACATTTGAATTGCTTATGCTACTTCACATAACATATTGAAGATTCATATATAAAATAACCGTTTTATGCAACTATTAAAGTAAATTAGGAAATAAACTCTCAGGACATTTGCTATGTCTTGATTTTTTTCACAGGACACAACTGCCTACAGAGGGACTGTTACTTGCAAAGTGGGACAGGTGGTGACCCTAGTCATTCTGCGAATATCCGGACAGTTGAGTGGTATGGCATGGACTTCTGTAATACGCTGTTGTGTTCTGGCACAGCAGTAGCTCAGCATTAAAGACTGCAGTCGGAACGTGCTGACAGACAGTTGGGTTTCAGACTTCATACTCCAGACATTAATGTCAATGTGCAAACTGTTATTCTATCAAATTCTATGTTTCTAAGAGCTATCTTTACAGAGTGTCCCTGTTTTTGGACCTTTGTCTCACTTATATTCATGGCTCTGTCCAGATATCTTGCTCACACAGGTTGACAGGTATGGTCAGTCATGACTGCACACAGTCAGTGTCCCTCACACTTGATCAGGGTTGACCTGTTTACGTCAGTGTCTTCCTCACCCTCATGCCGTTTTCCACTTTGCAAATGTGTGCATTATATTCTCCCTCCTATTCATGTCTGGACACGTGCATCACGGGAAGGTATTTTATCCTGGGTGGTAGGTTATGCATGCCCACTTAGGGCTGGACAGTGTCATGGACCTCCACTGCACGTTCTGACTTGTGTCCAGATATCTACTGGATTGGACATCATGTCGTCATACCCATTCTACTATTTACACAAGTTGGTCATCCCATGAGGGATATCCCAAAAATTGGACAAGACCAAAACAAGTTAGATACCGAAGATTTTTGTGGCTTCACGAAAACATGCAGGGGGTTTTACCTGCAGGGGATACATGGTTTGCAATCCTGACACTGCCTAGGGTGACAATACCTACTACATATGCTTAAGGGTCACTGTGTGTAGCTGTTTCTGCAACAAACCAGTGGACCAAGTATGGCTGGATTTGGTGGACGTTCTGGTAAGGTGGCAGGTTGTGTGTTGTGGAGGGTATGCTGGGTAGGCTATTATGCATCCAGGTGTGTTGCGTTTGTTATGGCAAGTTCCATCAGGGTCCATCTGTGGGTATGTGATGGTGCCGTATCTATACATTTGTCTCGCATATTTCCATATTCATATGTTTGTGGGATTGTGTTCTATACTATGGCCTGTCTGTTTGTCTTGCAGCTGTTTCTACATGAGGTTGTGTTTCTTTCCACTTCACCCACTGCCCCCTCATACGCCTCCGGTTCACCTTTTCTGCATACGACACAAGTATCACCTTTTAGAAATTTGCCATTAAACACCCACCCCTCACACGCGAATTCCTCACACCCCATAGAGCACTACTTTGGTTGTTGGCCCATGACACGTCCAGAGTTACACATTGACTACCCTACATGTGACGGGTACCTTTATGGTTGTGTGGACTACCCTGCCATGTTTGCTTTCCACATGCTATGCCTCATGCACATAGGTACACTCCCTAACTTCACTTTCATTAGTTGGTTGGTGTATCCGGGTACTACCCATTCGACTGTGTCACATACACATTCAGATTAAACAGCTGCCTTCTGGATTTTGCCAGCCTGTTCTACTCATTGGTAGGATGGCACCTTTTCCTATGTCCAAGCTATTCCTTACACATGTCCGACTGTTGTGGACAATGCCTCCCCACAGTCTATGGTTGTGTTTCCACCTTTTCAATTGGCCACAGTGTGACATTTGCGAGTGACAGTCCCTCTTTGGGCAGTTGTGTCCTGACATGTAATTGTAAACATGCAAATGTCCTGAGAGTTTAGGACAAACTTATTTCTTATATTTTATGTGATAGCTGCATTAAACAGTTAATTCTGTATCTGAAATACTTGACTGTTATGAGAAACAGAATAAGCGACTAAATGCTACAAGAATACGCTTTTCTGTAGGCAAAACTGTTATGTTCTGTCCTTTATACTGGCCGTGGGTATGTGTTGGCCTGTACAATCTGATGTCTGTACCAAACATGTCCCACTTTGGCCATTTGTAAAGGTGGCAACCGTACTGTGACAGTTGCGGTGAACACAGCATATTTTACAGGCCAACACATACCTACGGTCAGTTCGGCAGATAGAACTTACAATTCTAGCCTATATCTAAGCTTATTCTTGTAGCATTTCAGTATCTTATTCTGTTTGTTATGATATTTATGTAATATACGTCCAGTGAAATATGTTTAATGCAACTATTGCATGACATCTATGGAAGAATTATGTCCTATATTCTCTGGACATTTGCCAGTTTTACATGTTTGTGTCAGGACACATCTGCCCACAGAGGGACTGTCGCTCGCAAAGTGAGACAGGTGGTAATCTTGGTCGACGGTACGGATCATACTGTTCCTTTCGGCCTACATGTGTCCGTATTGTTATGGCTGTTTATATGCTCCTTCTGTTTCGTTTACATGCTTATGCTATTTCCTATCACATTTGCTATGTGAAATACGGACATAACTTTTGTATGTGACTATTACATTGCTTGTGGGATATGATTCAGACACATGGTCACTACATATATCTACATTTCTCCTCATGTATTTTGTTATGGACACATTTGCACAGCTATGTTCCCTCCCTCACATTATGGGTCAGCTGGTGACCCTCTCCGTTGGACTGGACATACCTACTGGCGGCGCACTAACATATGATACATTTCACTTCCACATGGCATAGCTATCAACACTACGTTGGACTACAGGCACACGGTTTTCATGTCATTTGTTCATGGGTAGGGACCCGTTATTCCCTACCATGCATTTGTGTTTGATTATTAATTTTCTGTTCACAGGGACTCTGCTTTGCATACGCTTCAGTCTCCACAGACACTGATAGGTATGATTACTATTGCTGGCAGAATATAATATTCAGCAGTTTAGGTTGCTCCTCGACAGCCGACATTGACACGCCTCCCTGTGCAACTTCGATATGCCCCTTGCACTCGCGCACATTTCCTATGCACGTGGCTGTGACGGCTGCGCGCCTTCATTAATATGCATATGGCGCGACTACTCCATATCTACGCCACACGGCTGGCACAAGCCTTATCTTGGGAT
>NC_056739.1:658684218-658686718 GCF_019279795.1 Protopterus annectens
GTGTTTTGAGTTTAGTAACAATTTACAGACAGAGAAGTAGAATGAAGCTTAAAAATAAGTGAGATATGAAAGAAGCTATGGAAATGATTGGGCAGAAAAATGGGGAGAGGACGAATTGTAGTTTGTGGTAGGGTGTAAGAGAAAGAGGGAAAGTACGAGTTATGAAATAAGTGCAGTGTGAGGAGGGGCGATAAGGTACAAGACATCTTGGAAGCAAAGTGGCTGTAAGAGGGGAAAAGTTATCGGAGTAAAGCTAGCCAGGTGAACTTCATTACTTCTTTAACAGTAACAAGCAGCTTGCTACAAGTGTATCAAGTATCTTATTGCAGTACTAGCCCACAGTGAGCTTCACTGCTAATGTGAATGCATATCTACATTTCTACATTTATTTTTGAAGCGCTGATATCCTTGTGTCTTTATTAAAGAATGCTGGTACCATCCTTCACCCCAGTGGTACCTGCTGATCTGTGTTCGTTAAAGGGCCATCATGATGGCAAAACAGCACCTCCTTGAATCTCTGAACAGGAAACTAATGCTCTCATATTGGCACACCATGCAAGAGCTTTATTTTCTCAGTTGCTCAGGCAGCCATGGCTACATGGTCAGTTCACTACAGGAGCAGTAAGGAAGAACTGTGTGCACAGATGCATACAAGTAAATCATGTGTCAGCAAACATAGTGCTGCACCACAATGTAAGATATGCACACATGTAGTATGCAGGAACAAAAACAGGTCACATAGTTTGTAAACACCTTGCCATGCATGCCTTGCATGGGTAAGTAAACTGTGTTTACGCATAAGTACATATTCAGAAATAGTGATAATATCTGGCTTCATTAGCAGAGCTGCCATATCAATTGCATAGTCTTTCCTTGATATAAAGCAATATTACCGTTTCCTGTATAATATATATATATATATATATATATATATATATATATATATATATATATATATATATATATATGGGTCCACTTTGTAATTTCGAAATACTGAAATCCCGAATTTCAGTATTCTGAAACCACAAAGCCGTAAACCCAACCAAAACTCACAAACTCGAAAACACACAACCACAAAATTCAAAATCCCGCACTCACGCTACACATACAGCACACACATAAACATACACAAAACTCCCCCCCTACAATCAAACAAACTAATCTAAACTACATATAAGCAGGAGGGCAAGCCCCTGCACCCCCACAGCCCCTACTTATATATTCTAACTCCGAGATCGCACAAACAGTAACACAAATGAAACTCACACACACACATCTTACAGTCCCTCAAACAGACACAACAGTCACAACACACAGTTACACACACTAAACCCCTAACCAACATACTAGCACACACAAACTTACCAAAATAAAACCTAAACATTCACATTTCGTACCACCAGAAGCCAAAATTCAAAATATCAGACTTCGGTATTTTGAATTTCGCGCTTCTGCCAGTTTCAGAAATGTGAGTATTCGACTTTATAAGTTCGAAATACTGAAATTCAGGATTTCAGTATTTTGAAATTACAAAGTGGACCCATATATATATATATATATATATATATATATATAATATATATGTTCCTTATAAATGCACCAATGCAGCATTCAAAGATTTGAGTCAGACTTCTCTACATATAGATACTCACAGAGTCAAGAAAGGAGTACTAACTGGTAAACTACCTCAGTAAAACTACATACCCCATGACTGATTACAGGAAAGGTAAAACAGGTGTGTGCTGTACATGTAGTTGAGAACTCTTGATACTGCATGGGTACAGCAGTATCTACTTTTGAGATGTTCCACCTGCAAACATACAAAAGTATGGAGATGCGGTTGGGGTTCCAGGTCCATATGCAGAGAAACTTGTACAGTGCCTAAACAAGAGTGAGGCTGTGCATAGCATTGAGTGCAGCTATAAATTAGGGGCCCCACATCTGTGCTTCATACCATATTATTATTCAAGTTTATATAAGCATAACTTAACCCATATGTGCTAGGCTTTGTTTTCTTGCAGTTGGATTAGATGGTCATTCAAACAAATGTGTTTCCCCATGTCAGATTCTGTTTGTACAACTTGCCACCTGGCCAGCTGATATTTGTGGTTCCTCGGATTTCACTATAATTATTTTTCTTACTTGTCCATGTCTGTTTCAGGCCTATAAACTAGGCACTTAAATCATGTGTGTGTGTGTGTGTGTGTGTGTGTGTGTGTGTGTGTGTGTGTGTGTGTGTGTGTGTGTGTGTGTGTGTGTATATATATATATATATATATATGGTTCTACCTATATATATGTCAGGTAGAACCATATATATATATATATATTTCACAGATTTCATTCTCCACTCAAAATTCAGTTAATTAAAGTTCATCACATGAAATAAAAGGTTGACTAAAACTTCAAAAATAGTTACATATTCTGGTCAGCCCCCTGACACAGTATGGTAAGAGGAGATTGACTTAATCATGTTGCATATACATTCTGCTAAGCTTCT
>NC_056739.1:659304218-659476381 GCF_019279795.1 Protopterus annectens
GAATTAGAGTCATGCTCTATGACTGAAGTAGTAAGACCTATCAATGGAAGTCAGAGTTGCACATTATACATGCATAATGTACATCTCCAACCATGCTATCATATCACAGAGCAATAGATGCAACTCTCCATCCCAAAATATACATCCTTTGCGTCATATCCACGGTGTCTTGTGGGCACTTTTTACACTGAAAATTATAACAAAGAACAAATGAACAATAATTCAAGACTCCCATAACAAATGTTTCACACCTGTTATAGATATTAAGATTACCAGATGGAAAAAAACAATCAAGGAGTTTCTTCTCTGCTTGTCTGTAGAAACACTGAAGTGGCACACAGTCCATTGTTAATAAGAAATCTCTGTCAAACAAATAATACTCAAGGGTAAATTGCAACAGTTTATTAGCCAAAGAGACTTCCTCAACTGAAGATTTTCTCTTCTCAGTGTTAAACATCTGGCCGATATACAAACTGGGTGTTCTTCCCCTTTAACAACTTATATTCATTATAACAAATGAGAGATTTTTGAGTTATCAGCCTTTGGGAAAAGTTTTAAAGTCATGTTGGAATGAAAGGATAATAAGTAACATTTTGTACTTTATGTAGCAAAGTGCAGCTGAGGACAGCATCCAGTGTCTGGTGCAGAAGACTGGCAGCAGTTTCATGGGCATCTCAAGGTACCATGATACTTCAGTATGTGAATTCCTGCCACAAAGCATCAGAACTCCATTTTTCACACTTTGCCCCACATGCAATGGGTTGATGGTGCTATGCAGTCCTTCGGTTTTGCAAGGGACACACCAGCAAGTAACCCCACCTTTCAACACTGAGCATTGGCAATAATTCCCAGGTCTCCACCATAGATATTTGACCATCCGATGTGCTTCCAGACCTCAGTTCCTCAGAGAGGAGTAAGCACACCACAACTTCAAACCTTTCCCTCCCTGCCAGACTCCTCCAGCACTGGGTTAGTAAGCGAACCTGATCACTTTAGTCACAAGTCAGGACCTCTTCCTTCTCTGTCATTGGATCTAGACATATCATAATACCTGCAACACAAAGACATAACCATAGATGTATAACAAACAAAATCCAAACGGATAAAGTAAAACACTTTAATCTAAAAATAAAAATAATAAAACAGTCACCAAGGACTAAACGTAGGTCTTCACTGGTTTAATAAAGCACAAAAGCACAGAACCAAATAACTAAGCGCTTTCACCAGGCATAAACCGCTGGCTTCCACAGAGTCATTTGGTATTGCAAAGAGAACATTTAAATATGGAGACAATCAATTACTTAATTGATTAATTAATAAACTAAACAACCAAAAAATATATATCAAAATTAATTGATTAAAAAGTACTTCATAAATACCCACACATTCAATCAGCCTCATGTTACCATAATAACTTTACAATAGACATTAAATAAAAACAAAAAATTCTTTACAATCTCTTGTGTTAAAAGGCAGAATAACCCGTATTGTAACACATATATATTTTATATCATGTGACAATAAGTAGCCAAACTAATATATTGTTTAATACATAGTAATGACATATTAACATATTACAACAATTGTCAACACTATGTATATATCTTTTATTTCCCCAAATGAAATCTGATTTACCTTTAACTTTAAAATAGGCATCAGGGAGACACCATCAAAACATCAAAAGATAGATTATGAGAAAAAGAGAAACATGTTACATTCCTATTTTGCGGAACGTAACACCTGGTACTCCCAATTTATTTATTTTTTTATTTTATTATTTTATTTATTTTACATTTGTTGACCGGGCTAGTCTAACTGGATATATTTCCATTTTCAGTAGAGGCCCGGGGAGAAAAGCTCCACACAAAATACAACAAAATAACAATATGACATGTTAATAAAAAGCTAATTGTTAACAAAAACTAAAAAACAGACAAGCCACACTAAACTATTATAAACAAAAAATACAAAGTCAGTTACAGAGCATATTAATTAATAGATAAAGGGTGTAACAATAAAGTAGCAAGGAAAGTAAATAAGAAATTTAGAGTACAGGGGACAAGAAGAAAAGAGGGAGTAACACAAGAGTTAGAAGAGAGGAGAGGTGGTAGAATAGTCGACAAGTGAGAGACAACAGAGAGGACTGAGAGAGGAGAGGGAAAAGAAAGAGTAGTAGATCTGAGCATAGAAGGAGTCCAAGGGCAGAGGATAGTCTTGGTAGTAGCTTAAGAGATAGGTTAAAGATCAGAGTAGATGAGATGATAGGGTAGAGTGAAGAAAGTTAGTCTGGTGTTCTACAAGAACAAAGCCAGTGATCTTGGAAGTACAGTTTAATTTTATGTTTGAAGAGAGGTAAAGAAGTAATTAGTGTTATATCCTTAGGTAACAGATTCCATATTCTACCTACAGAATTAGTGAAAAGAGAGTCGCCAGCTGAGTTGTTGGATTTTATAGATCTGGCCAAGAGTTTACAAGAGGATCGAAGGGAGGTAAGATTGCTGTAAGGGATTAAAGGTTGAGAGAGTATAGGGTTGTTTTCAGGTTGGTGCAGTATTTTGTGGGCAGTAGTGAGTTGTGAGATTACAAGGTAGTTTTGTAGTTCTAGCCAGCCTAAAGGTTTCAAATTATGACAGTGATGGGTTCTGAAGGGGTTGCCTGTGGCGAAGCGGGCAATGTTATTATAGCAAATAGCTAGTTTGTTTAGGTTAGCTTTCTTAAGGTTGGTAAAGATCGGAGATGCATAAAATAAAGTGGATAAGAGATTGGAGTGGGCGATAGTAGCTCTAGTAGTTGGGCTTAGAAAAGTTTTAATACGGTATAAGGATCCTATTTTTCTGTTAACTGATTTGATGGTGTTATTGATGTGTTGATCAAAAGTGAGATTATTATCGATGGTTATTCCTAGCAGTTTAGTTGTAGAGTCAGGGGAGATGACAGTGGCGTTGTTTGACAAGATGGTGAAGTTTAATGGAGGTCCGAGAGGTTGGGGAGAAGAGAAGAAGTTTGGTTTTTTTAGCATTAAGAAGGAGATGCCATCTAGTAAACCATGTTTCAACTGTGGTGAAAGTATTTTGAGTTAGTGAGATTAGATCTGAGGAGGAAGATGCTGAGCAAATAATGGTAGAGTCATCAGTGTATTGGATACAGGTAGCTTGAGGGATTACTGTGCGAAGATCATTTATATAGAGGGAGAAAAGAAGAGGACCAAGAATAGAGCCCTGAGGGACTCCGATGGAAATGGGCAATAACGATGAGATGTGGTTATCCCAAAGAACAGCTTGCTGTCTGTTATTCAGATAAGAACTAAACCATTTAATGGCAAGGTTATCAAATGAGAGGGATTCAAGGATGTGAATTAAAGAAGAGTGGTTGACCATGTCAAAGGCTTTGGAGAGGTCAATGAGTAGAGCAGAAGAGAGAAGGTTATTATTGCGGTTACTATTGATAGTATCTACAAAGGAAAGGAGAGCAGTGGTTGTGCTATGATGGGGTCTAAAGCCATGTTGACAATTAGCTATAATGTTGTGTAATGAGAGATACTGAACAAGTTGCTGATGAATACATTTCTCCATAATTTTTGCTAAGGGTGAGAGAAGAGCAATTGGTCTAAAGTTGGAGTAGTCAATAGAGTTACCACCTTTGTGTAGAGGGATAATATGAGAGACTTTCCAGATATCAGGGATAGTTCCCTCTTGGATTGTCCTATTGATGAGTATGGATATTGGGACTGCAATTTCTTTGGCTGCCTTTTGAAGATAAAGGGGAGGGAGTTTGTCAGCAGAGGGGGTACAAGGTTTCAGTTTGTAAATAAGTTTATAGATGAAAGAGGTAGGGATAGGTTGTAGAGTGAAGTTGTGAGAAGAGTCTATTAGATTATTTGGGGGATAGAAGTTGTTGGTGTTCAGTTGTCTAGCAAGAGATTGAATAGTTTCGGAAAAAAAAGAGTTAAAAGCATTTGCGGTTAGGTGAGGGGTGTTTGGGTCAGCATTAAGGGGGGAGGGAGTTTTGGTTGTTCCTGGTGAGAGGAGTCTATTGACTGATGACCAGAATTGTTTAGGTTTATTGAGATGGGTTTCTTGAAGCCTGCAGTAGTATTTTCTTTTGTCAGAGATTATAGCTTTTTTGGTAAGATTCCTAAGCTGGCTGAAGTAAAGAAAGTCAGAGCTATTTTCTATGGCTTCTCCATTTGGCCCAGACCTTATTTCTAGAGAGTATTAGTTTTTTAGTTTCAGTAGAGAGCCATGGGGCTGTATTAGCCTTCATTCTAATGGTACATTCTGGAGCATGTCTGTCAAGAATGGCAAGGAAAGTTGAGTTAAAGAATAATACTGCATCTTTAAGTGGAAGTGATTTTAAGGGGTTCCAGTTACAAGATTTGAGTTCATTTTGAAATTGGTCAATTTTAAAGTGTTTGGTAGAGCGTATTTTTCTTATATTAGGGGGGTTTAGACAATCTGTCTTTTCTCTAATAATGTAAGTTAAGCAGTGGTCACTGAGGTCATCTGGCATAGTTCCTACTTTATAAGTAATGTTAACTTTGTTTGTAAGTATCCAGTCAAGGATACTCTCTTTCTTACTGGACTTATTAAGTCTTGTAGTACAGGTGATGGCTTGGGTAAAACCATTTAGGTTTATGTGAGAGGAGGGATTTTGAGTGTTAATAGTATTCCAATCTATATTAAAGTCACCAAGAATTATAGTTTCTTGGGGGTAGTTGGTAGAAACCCAACTGAGAAAGTCTTCTAAGATGGGTATGTTGTTACCTGGAGGTATGTACATGCAGATGATATAGAGGGATTTTTTAGCATTTAATTGGAGTTTAGTGATAATGGCTTCTACTTTACTATCCTGGGTTGGGCAGGTAGGAAGGGTAGAGATATTGAGGTTATTCTTAAATAGCATTGCTACTCCATCACCTTTTCATTTTGAACGGTCAAGTCTAAGTATATTATAGCCTTGTGGTATAATTTCAGTATCTTTAGTGACTGGCTTTAGCCATGTCTCTGTAAGGCAGAGAATATCAAAACAGTGTGTGTCAAGGAGGGCATGTAGGTAGGGTGCTTTGTTATTTACACTACGTATGTTAAGATGTCCTATAAGGAAGGTATTATTGAAGTTGGGTCTAGATACATGAGGGGAGGGATGTAAGGGGCCAGGGTTGGGGTGAATGTCACCATCTTGTAAGTTGGGATTATCTGGTTTGTATGTGATGTTGCTCTTAAGAAGAATATGCAGTTTCATTTTTTATCTGAGTGTATGTCATAGTTGAGGTGGGAGTACCTATGAAATTTAGGTAGGAGGTAGCTTGGCGTGGAATTAACATTTAAGAATGAAGTGAGAGAAGTGTGGAGAGAAGATGTGTGTTTCTTTGTATAGTTTGGCTGTATATTAAGTGGGTTTTCAAAGAAGGTAAGAAGGTAAGCTGAAAATAGGGTGGTTAGGAGTAAGACTGAGAGTATAAGGATGGTAGGTGAGTGGGGAGCCATTATTAAAAGTGAAACTAGATAAAAGGGTAAAGGTACAAGAAATGGGTTTTAGAGGTGGTAATATATATGTGACTGCAGGATAGAAGAGGAGACCTAAGGGTATAGAAAGGGGAGAGACAGGTAAAGTGAGTGGAGAGAATATAGGAAGAATAATAATAGAGGAAAGGATAGAAGTAAGTCACAGGATGTGTGGGCAAGTAAAGAAAAGGGAGGTGGGGGAGGAAAGGGGGTGTATAGAGGGGAGGAGATATAAGTTTAGCGGGAAGGGAAAGGATAGGAAGGAGAGAATAGGGGTGTGTCTAGAGAGCTATATGGTTAGGACCCCTGGGGGTGGGTGGGAATTGGGGGTAGGGAGGGGAGCAGAGTGAGCCTGCAGGGCGAACGGAGCGGGATCCACAAAGTAAACCAAAGAAGAAGGAAAAATTATCAGAGAAAGCTAGCTGAGTCCAGGTAAGTAAGGTAGCTTAAGGAGGAGAGAGTAAGAGAGGACTTAAGATAGAAGAAAGGGATAGGAATAGGAGGGGTGAAATAGGAAGAGTTAGGTAGAAATAAAAAAACAAGTACAATAGATAATGATGGAGAAACAGTGACATCTAGTGGACAGAAGCAGAGTTAAAGTAAAATGTGCTGGGGCACTTTGGAAGTAAAAATAACCTAATAAGAGAGCAAACACAGGCTAATTAAAAGTAGGGTAAGGGAGGGAATGGAAATAATAGAGTAGGGGGGTTTGCTGCTGGCAAGCTTGACTGGGAGCTAACAAATAGCTTAGCAGGGATTAAATTGTTTAAAAATTACAAGTCCAACATATAGGTAGACATACTTTCTTGAATCTTGAGGTAGAGGGTTGCAGAAGAAGGCAAGGAGTTATAATTTTCCAATGGTAGTTGGCAGAAAGTAGACTAGCAGAGTTAGTAGAGGGATTCCACCCAGGCAAAAACACAGGGTATATCCAGGAGGTAGCTAATACAGGAGGAAAGGAGTGGAGAAATAAAATAAATGTTAGGAAATAATAATAAGAACACAATGTTTTAAGACAGTGCAGAAATAACTGGATATTCTAGTAAAATACTGAAATCTATAACACATAAAAAATAGCAGTAACAATCAGGCTAGGTCGAGCAGTTTCCTTAAGAACACTATATGTTTAGGCACAGCACATAGTACAGACTACACAGCATTAAATGGCTACTGCCAGCTATAAAATGCAAACCTCCATAAAAGATAATACAAGTAAGCTAAATAGGAGGTTTTCAGTTAAAAGCTGAGGGAAACACATAGGTTAGCGTGTTGTTCCATAACAGTCATGCCTTCAGTAACTGTCGAGGGTAACTGTCGAGGGAAGGTAGCCCTTATGGAATGAAACCCCAGCTTAATCTACACGTGTATAGCTACTCCAAGTACACGCAGTTCAGGTAGATGGTGGGTAAAAAGAATGGGTTTTAACAATGGTAAGGTAGGGTAAGAGGTTACCACCTCTAACAGGAATAGCTTCTGTAGACTAGAAATCACGCAACTAAACTTGTAAGATACTATCAGTGCAAAGACCAAAGAGAATTAAAGTAGTCTTTACATATGTCGTTAATCAGAACTTTTTAGGTCAACAGCAGGGTTAGCTCAAGACAGACACCAAAAGCAGTTCTCTTCAAAGTGCGCTCTTAGCTAGCTGCATTAGTTCTTAGTTTAGCTGCATTTAGCTGATATGAAAATATTGAACTAAGCTACCATGCTGTCGCTGCAGCTGGTATACAGTCAGCGAACAAAAAACAACTACGCAACTGTAAAGGTAATTAAATTATGCAAGTATTAACAAAGTGAAAGCAAAAGGTGATATAGCGAGTAGCATTAGACTAGGCATATACTGGTTAATAAATTCAATATGCACGGATGTTATGTACATTCAAAAATATCAATTCAGATCAATCATTGTGATTCAACGTACAAGAAAGAACACTCTGAACCCACAGACAACAAATAGGGACTAGCGTTATGGTAGTATTAGTCAGAAACAAAATGACTGCTTTCATATATACATGAACATTTAACAAAGCACAATTACAAGCATAGGCCCTTTACAACTACTGAGAAACCATCGCTAGAAATTTAGCAAAGCAATAAACAAATACTTACTGCAGAAAGAGCGCACAGTCAAGGACGCGCAGCAGCAGAGAGATGGGCTGGTTTAAAAATGGCGCCCTGGGAATTAGGAGGGGCTTTAAAAACTTGGAGAGGAAGTTCCTGGGAGGGGAGGAGTAGGGAAGGGAAAAGGCAGGATAAGCCCGAGAGCGGTGTTTCCAGTTAAAAAGAAGTGGGAAATACTAAATCCTAACATAATATAGGGGGGTGGCCAGAAAGAGAGATACAGTAGTAAGGAAGGGGGGAATTTAGGAAGATAAAGAGATAGGGGGATGGAGAGGATGAATAGAGGAACTAACAGAGAATAAAAATAGGTAGTGCCAGGTGAAAGAAAAAGTATGAAGAAGGGAAGGATGACAATTAAGTGAACCTAGTTAATCGAGAGAAAGGGCGAGAGAGCTATGAGACCCAAGGAGGAGGGAGAGACAGAACACAAAGTAAACCAAAGAAGAAGGAAAAATTATCAGAGAAAGCTAGCTGAGTCCAGGTAAGTAAGGTAGCTTAAGGAGGAGAGAGTAAGAGAGGACTTAAGATAGAAAGGGATAGGAATAGGAGGGGTGAAATAGGAAGACTTAGGTAGAAATAAAAAACAAGTACAATAGATAATGATGGAGAAACAGTGACATCTAGTGGACAGAAGCAGAGTTAAAGTAAAATGTACTGGGGCACTTTGGAAGTAAAAATAGCCTAATAAGAGAGCAAACACAGGCTAATTAAAAGTAGGGTAAGGGAGGGAACGGAAATAATAGAGTAGGGGGGGTTGCTGCTGGCAAGCTTGACTTGGAGCTAACAAATAGCTTAGCAGGGATTAAATTGTTTAAAAATTACAAGTCCAACATATAGGTAGACATGAATGAAGTCAACCAAGAGAAACCAGGTGCCATGTTTGTATTAAAATACAATGACAGAGCTCATGATTTGGTGACATGCTTGAGGAATGCTTGGAAATTCTGTTTAAGTGATAATATCAAAGAAACTCTAGGTCAAGAACCATTGATAGTTTACAGAAGAGGGAATAACTTAAAAGGTATTCTTGAAAGAGAAGTCAATGTTCGAAGAAAGTCATTTATGAAAAAATGTGGCATGTGTAGATGGTGTAGATACATCAGTGATGGTGCATATTTATGTGTAAATTATTATAACTACACTATTTCATGTCCAGGGATATGTAATTGTAACACCAAGTGTATTGTATATGTTGCCTCCTGCATTTCATGTGAAGGGTTTTATGTGGATAAGACCATCCATAGATTATGTGACAGGATTTCAGAACATTTAAGGTGCATCAATAGAAATGATGAGCACAATGCACTTTTACATACGAAAAAATGTAAGAATTTTAAAAAGTTTGTATTTTTGTTATAGATCGAGTTGTCACTAGTGAAAGGTGGTGTGACACCAATAATAAAACTGGAGCCTTAGAAACAACTTGGAAACTTAGGCTTAATGCCTTGAAGCCACCTGGTTTGAATGATGGTGTCTCCCTGATGCCTATTTTAAATTTAAAGGCAAATCAGATTTAATTTGGGGAAATAAAAAAAATATATATAGTGTTGACAATTGTAATATGTTAATATGTCATTACTATGTATTAAACAATATATTAGTTTGGCTACTTATTGTCACATGATATAAAATATATATGTCTTACAATACTAGTTATTCTGCCTTTTAACAAGAGATTGTAAAGAATTTTTTGTTTTTATTTAATGTCTATTGTAAAGTTATTATGGTAACGTGGTTGATTGAATGTGTGGGTATTTATGAGGAACATTTTAATCAATTAATTTTGATATATATTTTTTGGTTGGTTAGTTTATTCATTAATCAATTAACTAATTGATTGTCTACATATTTAAATGTTCTCTTTGCAATAACAAATGACTCTGAGGAAGCCAGCTGTTAATGCCTGGTGAAAGTGCTTAGTTATTTGGTTCTGTGCTTTTGTGCTTTATTAAAACAGTGAAGACCTACGTTTATTAAAGTCCTTGGTGGCTGTTTTATAATAACCATAGGTGTCACCACAAGCATTAAACAGTTTAACAAAGGCTAATAGACCAAGACACCAGGTCACTGTTCAACATTTCAGGAAGATAAGGCATATAAGGCATATCACCTCTGAAACACATAACTCAAACTCACCCACATTTTAAAACAAGTCACATTACAAACATTTGATCTATGATATGGTACACAGTTTGACAAAATATAAAACACTCTCAGATAACATCTTTCTTCTAAAAGCTGTAGGAACTCAACTTTTGCAGCCTTCTTTAAAATATAGCATTAGGTATCTTGAATGGACCATCAGTGTGCACCTTCTGAAAAAGCTTAGTTTCATGTTGTACCTTATCTACTAAATTGCTATTATGCTAGCAGTACTAAAGTTGAAAAAGGTGAAGGCATTTTATACTCAGAAGGAACACCATAAAAACCTGTCAGACGGAATGTATTTTGATATAATGGCTATCAAGATTAAGTAATGATAATGCAGATACATACAATGATTTTAGGCATTGTCCAATTAAGGAATGTACATGAATATATGCATTACCTTGCTATGTGCTAAATACATTTACATCTTTGTAAGGAATAAGTAATTCTGGACTTTCTCTAATTATCATTAGCATTATTTTTTTCTTAATTGCAGAAAACAAACTGTAGTTAATATTAACAGAGTGCATATGTATTATTCATGATGATGGAGACAGTTTTATTTTGCTGCATTTGAGTGATTGTGTTTAAAATTAAGGTTATTTGATACATTTAGTGGCGAGATGCATCCGGATGCAAAGTATAAGCTTCTTATACATGAAGAATCTTGCTTAATGCAGACTACTACTGCCTCATTATTAACAGTATGTGAAGACATTCTGAGAAAGCACAGCTACATTAGACTATTGAGCAAGCATTTCATTAAGTCCTGCAGTATCATTAAACTACTGTTGTGCTGCTCTGGGGGAATCAAGTCGATTGCATTACAGAGATTATACACAACATCTGTGGCATCACATTGTTACTGCAATTGCTTGAAGCATGAACAAACATTTATTTATTTTTTGTTATACATGCAGTGGGTGTTTTTGAATGCATAACACTGTTGTTTGTAAAAGGAATATTAGTCATTTAGTTATTTGTTGGCTTCATGGACAAAACTCATCTCATAGTATACCTGGACAATACAGTCCTCATCTACCGTGGATCTTGCTGCACAGTGTTGGGGACCTTTGCAGTGAAAACACTACCTCTATATGGACTCCACAAATGAAAGCAAACAACAAATAATGAACACTTATAAAAATAAAAACAAACGGTAAACACACTAGTAGCCACTTTTATTAGTTAAGCAATTTTGTCAGTGCTGTACTGACTTCTTCAGAACAAAATGCAGAGGTTCCATACCTTAAATAACACCTGGCAGTCACATGATGATGTCAATTAACTACCAATTAACTCTAAAAAGTCTAAAATATTTAAAATAGTGAATGTGGGATTTAAAACACCATTCCCTAGCTAAATACTTCAAACATTACCCATTACTTAAACTCCCATTAAACAATGGAGGCACAGGAGGCAACCTAAGCAGTATTTTACAAATATACCCTGTATCTGGAACATGCAACAAGATGTCCAAATGTGTCACATAAGCCATGCATCCCCTCATGTAAAATACATTACTTGCCATTCTAAAGGTTTGTACCCTGTCTTCACACCCCAATATTCACAGACAACCTGCTCATTGCTCATATGATTATCCTCTCATAATATACTTAACAAGTGACCCCCACTTATCCAGCTCTTAGTTAATCCACTTATCAAGTGGCCCCCACTTACCCATTGCTTTTTTAAATTCTCATTACTTAGAAGCCTGCATCAACATCTCATTAACTTAACATATGCTCATTGAGATGGGAACTCCCTCCTTCCCTCCTTTTGCTTAGTGCCACAGCTACTATAACATATCAGTCTGATACAACTCAATTATGCAGTGCATGCTACAACAGTTCATTAATATGTTACTTATAAAAGATACCACAACCGCTGCTGAATCAAGTAAACGCTTTTTATCCCAGAGAAACAAAAGAATAATGAATAAAGATATGATGGGATATAAACGAAGCAAGAATTGACATAAATTCCCAATATACTCCAAATCAATTCAAACAAATTTATTCAAAGGCAGATATCCACAGATAAGCGCTTTCACTATATAAGCTTCATCAGATCTAATACAAATCGGATAGGCATAGACTGAAGTATATATACACATAGTTAAATCAATTAATCAAGTCTTAAAGAGAAATATAACAAATATAATAAAAACTTAAAACATATAGAAAATATGTATATATATATATATATATATATATATATATATATATATATATATTAAAAAGCTAAAGAACATGAAAATGCATGAGAATCTGTGTGAAAACATATAAAATCATAAATATATACATATATATAAATTATTTAAGATTCCTACGCTGTCTCAGTTTCGGTTTAATAGAAGCTCTTTCATTAAGCCCTGATCCCCTATCAGCTTTTAAGAGAATAATCCATTCACTTTCTTTACTCTCAGTATATGTTCTAATGTCACCACCTCTCCTATTCGGAGTAATGATCTCCAAAACCTTAAATAAAAACTTATGGGTATTTCCACATAGAGTTGTATGTTTAGCTAATGCATTATGGGTTGAGCCTTTCCTAATATGGTATACATGTTCTCTAACCCTGTCTCTAAGTGGGCAATTTGTCTTGCCCACATAAAATGATGAACAAGACTGGCACACCGCTAGATATACAACATTGGTGGTCTTACAATCAGAATCAACATTGGTGTTAAAGGCAGTCTCTAAATCTGGATGAAAGAAACTAGTACTAGTATCCATATAGGAGCAAAAGTTACAGTGACCACATGGTTTAGTATGGCCATGAGTCATAGGATTCTTCTCAAATTTATGATGGCAAAGTATCCTTTTTAGATTGCTCTTATTCCTGTATAGAAAATGTGGTGTATCTCCAACTATTTCCCTTATATCTTCGTCTACCTGTAAAATATTCCAATGTTTAGCAATAATTTCCTTAATTTCAGAATTGTCAGAGACAAACAGGGTTGAGAACTTTACATAGCTTTCAACCCTTTTTTCTTTTTTAATTTCAATGGGACCAACAGGTCCAAAATATGGTGTAGCCACAGTGGGACGCAGTTGATAAACTTCCTCTATATATGAATTAACTTCATCGAGATTATACCCTCTGTGTGTTAACCTTTCTCTCAGATCATCTAATTCTGCAACAAAGCGACTATCCATAGGATTTAACCTAGAGGCTCTAATGGCTTGGCCCTTTATGATGTTCCTGAAGACAAATGGTGGATGCATACTCGACCTCATAAGTAATGAATTACAATAACAAGTCTTTCGGTAAACACCCATATTTATCAAACCATTAGGTAACTTTTCAATAAGCAAGTCTAGGAATTCAATCCTACATGATGAAAAATGCATAGTAAACCGTAGGCAATCTGTCAAATTATTCATAATTAATAACATGGATTGAAGTTCTACTTCTGTTCCCTTCCAGAGAATGAAAAGATCATCGACAAAACGTCGATAAAAAATAACATGTTCTATGAATAGAGTTTCACGAAATAAAACATGTTCTTCCCAGTATGCCAAGAACATATTGGCGTAGCTGTTAGCACATGGCGTGCCCATGGCAAATAGATGGCGTAGCAATGGGCATGCCATGTGCCAACAGCTACGCCAATATGTTCTTGGCATACTGATTCATTACTTATGAGGTCGAGTATGCATCCACCATTTGTCTTCAGGAACATCATAAAGGGCCAAGCCATTAGAGCCTCTAGGTTAAATCCTATGGATAGTGGCTTTGTTGCAGAATTAGATGAACTGAGAGAAAGGTTAACACAAAGAGGGTATAATATCGATGAAGTTAATTCATATATAGAGGAAGTTTATCAACTGCGTCCCACTGTGGCTACACCATATTTTGGACCTGTTGGTCCCATTGAAATTAAAAACGAAAAAAGGGTTGAAAGCTATGTAAAGTTCTCAACCCTGTTTGTCTCTGACAATTCTGAAATTAAGGAAATTATTGCTAAACATTGGAATATTTTACAGGTAGACGAAGATATAAGGGAGATAGTTGGAGATACACCACATTTTCTATACAGGAATAAGAGCAATCTAAAAAGGATACTTTGCCATCATAAATTTGAGAAGAATCCTATGACTCATGGCCATACTAAACCATGTGGTCACTGTAACTTTTGCTCCTATATGTATACTAGTACTAGTTTCTTTCATCCAGATTTAGAGACTGCCTTTAACACCAATGTTGATTCTGATTGTAAGACCACCAATGTTGTATATCTAGCGGTGTGCCAGTCTTGTTCATCGTTTTATGTGGGCAAGATAAATCGCCCACTTAGAGACAGGGTTAGAGAACATGTATACCATATTAGGAAAGGCTCAACCCATAATGCATTAGCTAAACATACAACTCTATGTGGAAATACCCATAAGTTTTTATTTAAGGTTTTGGAGATCATTACTCCGAATAGGAGAGGTGGTGACATTAGAACATATACTGAGAGTAAAGAAAGTGAATGGATTATTCTCTTAAAAGCTGATAAGGGATCAGGGCTTAATGAAAGAGCTTCTATTAAACCGAAACTGAGACAGTATAGGAATGTTAGATAATTTATATATATGTATATATTTATGATTTTATATGTTTTCACACAGATTCTCATGCATTTTCATGTTCTTTAGCTTTTTAATATATATATATATATATATACATATTTTCTATACGTTTTAAGTTTTTATTATATTTGCTATATTTCTCTTTAAGACTTGATTAATTGATTTAATTGATTTAACTATGTGTATATATACTTCAGTCTATGCCTATCCAATTTGTATTAGATCTGATGAAGCTTATATAGTGAAAGTGCTTATCTGTGGATATCTGCCTTTGAATAAATTCGTTTGAATTGATTTGGAGTATATTGGGAATTTATGTCAATTCTTGCTTCGTTTATATCCCATCACGTCTTTATTCAATATGTTACTTATGTCACTTATCAGCAGACACTTTACATGTCACCAGGTTGGCATGTTACTTAAAGTCTGTGTAAGCCAGTGGCATGCAAACCACACTCAGATGGCTTATAATAGGTAGACAGGTGCAAAACTCTCATGAATCACCTAGAGGTGTAGGACCCTTTTCCATCTATCAGCACACACCAATGAAAGTAAAACTTAGTATGTTGGTGAGCAGCCCCTGATACACAATGGCCTCATGACTGTACATCACTTATTCCATGAAGACACCCACAATGCTATTGGGTTCCATGTATATAAGAATCAAGAAATTGAACATATGTAACTTACAATAAGGCTAATTACCTTTCCAGTCTACACTACTATAAAGTCATTGCATGTTTCAGCAATAATCTTTACACTGATTTGCAGAACATAGTAAAAATGCCTTACTGGCTCTCCATTATCATTACAACATGCAGCAATGTGGCATAGGGGACTTGAATATTTTCTTGTATGATTTATGGACAAACTGCTCAAAAATGATGCCTCACCTTTCATTCAACATACAATACCCAAGCAGTTACAAAACAAATTTATTTAAAGTCATCTCAGAATGGTTTTCATACCACTGGCTTATGGAGTCCTTTTCACACCACTTTGTTTTTCCTCATATTTTTTACTCATTATTTTGTTTTTCATAAATAAAATCAGTTATGGATGTTATAGTAGCTTTTGATTTGTCTTTTTTTATTAAGATCTAGCCTCTAACTCTAGTCAAAACTCCATACACCACTCAGGAAAGGTAGTGTGGCATTATACAAGCCAAAAACTCTGCTTACAAATCATTTTGAACAAACATTTGAGAATATAGCTGTACAGCTAAAGATTACTTAAAAACTTTCCCATCTAACTACTGATGCACATTCAGACATTGTCAAAATGTACTATTTCCCAGTATGCACTATGTCTAATAGAGTTACACTTGCCACAAAATTCTGCCACTGTGCACACAGTACAAAGCAAGATTTTGTGATTTATTCACTACAGACACAGGCCATCACTATACTATTTTCAAAATCATGGCAATACCATCCTCAAAGCCAAAAGACTTTCAGCAGAAGCCACAGCTAAGGTTCTACTAAATTCACTTAATTACAAACTAATGAATGGAAGCTACTGTGCATCAATAAAGAATAAATTGTGGACTGTACAGAGTTTGTGTAATGTACTACATGAAAATGGACAAACCTTCTTACACTCTGGCCAATATCAAAAACAGTTTTATAAAATAAGACCAGATACTTGGCATTTCCACTAACAATGTCCAAAATGCAAAAGACATTCTACTCAGTTAAAAACTTAATTTGTGGATGAGTATTGATGTAAATGTTAGAAAGATCCAGAATTAACTGTCCTCACCTTTTATCTTTAATATTATAGCTGTCTGCAGCATGCAACATACTGTATTTAAATGTATTTAACGCTATTAATTTCTGCATCACCAGTGTATAAAGTCCAAAATATGTTATACATGTACTGTACATAACTAGTACTCACTGATGTTGTAAAATGTATATATTTTTTTCTAATTGTACCTTATGGTGTTTTTATGTCTATACTTACTGCAGCTTCATCAGGACTCAATAGGCCAGTCATTGAACATAATGCCCCTTTAGCATGCATCTATGTAGACACATGCAACATGCACTGATATACCTTATTATAAGGATGCAATGCCCAAACAACATGCCATCCACAAACCAGCTCCAAGCCCTGTCACTATATTCGGTATCCTACATACTGCTAAGAGGTGATCTGTGTCTTGTATAAAAGACAACCTCTGATTCATTACTGATGGATTTACTGCACATAAGGAAATCAAATAAAATCAGAAATACTCAGTCTAGTAATCTAAACCTGTGCTGTAACATCAACAGAATGGTTTGAAGGGACAGGTATATTTTTCTCAGAGGATGCAAAACAGACTTTCCATCCACATAAAACAAAGTTCATCCCTCTCACTTTTCAATCACAACTTAGATATATGGTTTAGAAATGGAATATCTGTCTCAGGACTATCGCCTGTACTACTACTGGATAAATGCAGATACTAAATGCTTTATACCATGCATGGGTCCCCCTCAAATTATCTATGGTATAATCCCAGTTACTCATTAAGAATAATATATAATTACTGACCATGGTTTGGGTAAGCCAATCTATAATCAAATGTGACTGGTTATTTCGAGCACAAAAAGGAAAATTTGCTAGGCTTAAATTGGTCCACAAGGCTAGCTAGCCTAGTACTTATTTAAGGAGTTGAATGTTAAATGTCTTTGACTTTTGACTGGGGTCACTGCTGAAAATTATCCGAGGACAAGCACACTGATCTATTACATAGAAAGTGACTCTGGGTTCCATGAATTATTCCCCTCAGATTACTTTTTGAATTAGCACTATCATACTTCAATGCATATACCATTTGCTTTAACTCTATGTTCTGCCTTTATTTTTGCTTCTAACTCCATTTATAATTAGCCCTGATTAATGATGCTTTTAAAACAAACTACAGTTTTGTTCAGACTTAATCATGCACAAAGAAAACTACAGTTCTCAGATGTGAACTTGTGCTGTTCTTTGCAAAGGGTATTTTCAACTTCCTCACTGCAGAATTGTCGGTTGGCCTAATACTTTCCCAGTGACTTTAGACACAACAAATTTTGCAACTATAAAGGATGGGTCATTCATCTCCTTCAATAGATAACTGTTTCAGCCTTGTTTAAAAGTTGTTTTCAGTATAATGTGCAAGTTCCACTGGAGAGCTGAGGTGGTGATTTAATGTAGCTATTACATATTTCATCATATAGTTCTCACTGACTTACCCATCAGAGCCAATAACCATTTGCACAGTCAATCAAGTATGTACAAGGTAAACAAATATAAAACACATGGGATATGGTTTTCTGTTTTCCTCTGCTCAGGCATACTGAATATAATGATCCACATTACTTAACATAACTTACTGTTAGTATCTTTAAATTAGAGGATATGAGGAGAGAATGCATTATATTATCCACACTAAGTGAAGCGATTCAAAAACTAAAATGAGCTCAAGAGTTCGAGCACTTGAAATATCTCCTGAGGAAACTTTTTTAATATTGTCGGTGTTTTAACATGCAAGATTGTGATGCACTGGAGAATGATGAATGGGGAATTTGCCCTTTCTTCACTGTAGTGTAATCTTGGAGTTTGTATTTTAAGTAGTAGTGTGTATGAGGCCAAGGGGGCTTGCCCCTGAAAAAAATGTTTTTAGTTAAATTTTTATGATTTGAGATATTTTGTATAATAGCTAACTGCCCATTTTGCCATTTTTGAGCCTAGACAGTTACCCATTTTGAGATTCAATCCTACCATCTTGTATTTGCAGTGGCAGCTGGTGACTTCAAATCAAAGGGGGGGGGCTGCAGGAGACAGCTGAATGGGTGGGGTCAATGGGAAGGGGTGTGGCCAACTAGAAAGGGGAGGGGCTATGCTCAAAACCACAAAAACTAACCAAATACACTGCCCTGGGTGCCAAACCGTCATTATGAGAGTCCAATCAAGACAAAAGGAAATGTAGAAGAATAAAAATATTTCAATGCATTGGCTGCATGACAGCTTACATAATATCTAGATGGTAACAAAAAGGTTGTGAGGCATGAAAAAATAAATTACTTTTTAAATACATTAATGGAATGCCAGTCAAAATCAAGTGTAAGAAAAACAAGCAGCACTCAACTCAAACCACTTCTTGCACTGCAGTTCTAATTATAATTTATATTCAGCTTTATTAAAGTACCAAGTAACATGCTGAAAGTAGAAATCTCTGATGCCCCTACTTTTAACAATGTTTCTTACCCAAAAAAAGACCTGCTGCCTGACATCTACTTGTTTCATGGGGAAAACATGCTCAAAGTAAAAAATGAAAAACAAACAAGAAATAAGCTTAAGATACATTGCTTAAAAGGATTACTGTACAGGTTATAAACCACACGATTGGCATTCTGTTTAGTTTACGGGTAAAGCCTGCAGAGATGACTGAAGTCTCCAAGTGTAATGAGCTTCTTAAAATAATGTAATCCTGTCATTTATTACAAACACTGTCATATGTATTTCAATACCCAAGGCTTATACATTATCTAGTTATGTATTCTCTACATGGCAACAACAGAAAGGCTTTCAGTGTTGGCAATTCTTTAACAGTATGCTTATTAAAGCTTACTTGCATCTTACGATCTCAGCCAAGCTTACCTGATGGTCATTAAAGTATTGCTACTTAAACACAGAGCAACAGGCACTTTGAGTAATAAACATAAATCAACAGTACATAAAATATGACAGAAACCAGACCATTCTGCAAAAATCAAGGACAGATGAAAAGCCACTCTAGTACTTGTGTCTACCTTGGATGCTGGGATACTCTGCACATTTACACTGCATAACTACTCCTTGCCTTGCTTTGACACATCCAGAGTCACTACATGGGGGAGTGGGGTGCAACAAATATGTCACAATTTGAAATGTCTCTGGCTGACTGTGATGGCCCTGACACATTTGTCATACCTCTCAATCTCAGAGCAAGAAATCTGGACAAAGCCATACATAGAAGTGGGACAAAGGCCCAAAAATAAGGACAATTTTTTAAACTTCTCTACCCTTGAAACTCACATTCATTGAAACAGCATTGAAACCCACATTCAGAGAAAATACATTTTTCCAGTGGCAGATAAAGATTAATTCTGGGCTGTTTTCAAATCATAGGCCCCTTGCATATGAAACATACATGTGCTCTTTGATACACCTTCCTACTGCCTTGAACATTTTCCAGTAAACAATGAAACAAAATGCATGCACCAATGACAAAACTTCCCAATTCAGAACATTTCCATCATAAAAGTCTACTCAAACTTATACAGTCCACCATTATCAGTAAATATGCACAATTCTGCAGTCCAACATTATCAGTAAATATGCACAATCTCTGAAGTAAAAAGTCATTAAATAATTCCACATTAAAAAAATCTGTAACTAATGAAGAGGTTGCTGTTAGCAAACACCTTTATATTTCATGGTTTCATCGAAAAATAAAGCGTCTGATGCCCCTGAGGAATAAATTGCCTATATTACATTAAAAATGATAAGCTAGTAATATTGCAATAGGAAATGGATGGCAAACTGATAACAGGCTCATAGTTAGTATCTTAACTTTCAGTACAGCAGCATTCACCCCATGTGGGAGTAGAACCAACAACCTTCTGCATCAAAAGCAAGTACACAACCTGTTGTGCTATTAACAATATAAGTTGACTTAGCATAAGCAGCACTAAACTTCTCTTCCCCTGCAGCTCTCAGCTCCTTGTAAAATCTACCCAATACTCAACTGCATCACAACTTTTGCATCACAAGAAATCTGGAAAAAGCCAAATTTATTGAGGGGGTCAAAAGGCCAAAAAACAGGGACACATTAAACATTGCTTGTATAATCTTGTAAAATTGCTAGAATAAAATGCTGTGTTACCACCATACATTTTACTGCCAAGGTCCCTGTGCAAAACAGTCAGAGCAACATACCACTACGTTTTTTATCCAAAAAAGACCTGCTGCAAGAAACAAGCTCAAGGTAAATTGCTTAAAAGATTACTGCACAGGTATTAGGAGTCAGACACCTACCTCAGTTTAAGAAGTGTTAAAAAAAAGAGTGACTGTGTCCGTTTCCGTCATGAACTGAAGTTAGGAAGGATTGGAGCACTTTCTTTTCTCTGTCTGACTGACTCTTCTCTCTGTTTGCTTTTTCTACAGAAAAGGTCTTCATTTACCACATTCCCCACTTCTGAAGTTACATTCTGCCCTTTGATGTATTACATCTAAAGCACAATCCCCCAAGCACAACAAATCACTAATTCTCTATACTGCAAGGCTAAAAAAATCTGCAAAAAGGCCACTTAGATGTACTACATACACTAAGGATTACATCATTTGTGCTGCCATCCTCTTAATTTGGGATTATGTAAAACACTAAACTATAACCCCTAATCGTAACATTAATCCCTATACCAAAAATAAGCACAAGACACTAAGTCTTCATTTCATGCAGGTGGAGACAAATTTCTCTACCGATGCATGCAAGAGATTAGGTTTAGAAAAGATATGCAAGCTTCCCTCTCCTTTAAATACAAATCAAGAAAATAAGAATTACAATGCACACAGGGTAACACCTGATGACCATGTTGCACTAGCAACTCTACTGAAAGCTGCACTGTAGAGAAATACACAGCTTGATTTAAACTGCAACTAAGGTTGGACTTTCTTCAACCAGGACAAGTTTAAGCATGGACTCTCCCCATCAACCAGAAAAGGTTTATGGACACGTAAATAAAATTAGTTCTACAGCTGCCAACTGATTATAACAATGCTGCCATTAGATAAAGCCCGAGTTTCCATTTCATAACAAAATTAATGACCTTTATACTAAGATTTAGTACACCCCATTCCAGTCTAAACAACTCTAGGCATTCCTACCTTCTGTTATAGGAAGCATGGTCTCAAGGTTACAGATAAATGCAAACATCAGCATGCAAACAATTACTTCTGCACCTTCACTCTGTTCTTCTTCTAACTTCTTTCTTCTTCTGTTCTTCAGCACAGGCTGCACAGCTGACAAAATATTTAGGCCACCCAAAAAAAAAAAAAAAATCAAAATCCAATGGCAAATTTATTAATAAATAAGTATCGGTCCTTCCCGTGTGACTGACTCAGTCATGAATCCACAACTGACTTAGTGTTTGATTCTCGCTCTTTTCCCAGCACATAAAGCCCGGGAAGAGAGCGACAACCAATCAGCAGCATTTAGCCCAGCAAGCATGTCATGTACGTGCCTGCGGACGTCGCAATCCAAGCCCCGTCCAATTCTATGCAGTTTGGAACCGCATAGACTGCTGGGCATTCACAATGATGCCTTAATTAGCCCACTGGGCTGCAATAAAAACAAACAAAAAAATCTTTATTTAAAACCGCCACAACCCAAAGCGGTTAAAGTGCGCATGCGCATACTTGCCGAGTCGTGGACTCGGAGAGAAAAACAAAGTAATTTTAAAATAATACTGTGCTACTGTATTCTGTCACACAAAAAGGTACTTTTTCTTTTTTTTTAGCTGAGGGGGCTGCAGTCCGATGTCACGAGCCGCCCCTGTGTATTTGTAAGGTAAACACCTTAAGCAGTATGTCAACCCCCCCAACACAATCATTTTGATTAGAACTGTATGACTGACATATATATATATATATGTGTATGTGTGTGTGTGTGTGTGTGTGTGTGTGTGTGTGTTTGTGTGTGTGTGTTTGTGTGTATGTATATTTATATATTTATATATATATATATATATATATATATATATATATATATATATACACACACATTTATATATCGATGTGTGTGTGTGTGTGTGTGCGCACATATATATGTATACACACACACATAATATATATGTGTGTTTGCGTGCATATATATGTATACACACACACACATATATATATATATATATTATATATGTGTGTGTGTAAATATATAAAACACAGGAAAAACTGGTACCTCTTGAGCAATGAAGTTGCTGAGACTTCTTAAAATCAGAAAAGAAACAATTTGTTTTTGTTTTTTAAATGTCTTTATTGAGTTATCACTTGTAACATAGCTAAACTTGCATTTGTATAAAAGTAATCAGACCATATTAACCAGTTCACATTTACAAACATAATACATCACTAATATTGTTACATAACGAATAATCTAAGGAATATTACATAAATTCAGTTCCTGTGTTCCCTTAAATCTTACTCCTCCTTCAAAGTATTATTGTGTTTGTACTGTTCCCACAATTTTCATTTTTTTCTATATAATTTGCTCTTTCCCTTTTCTAAAGATCCTACTTCCAGTTCTTTCTCAGTTATAATATTCACTTCAGGTATAGTTGGTTTAGGTTTTAATTTCCATTGTTTACTAATTGTTTTTTTTTTTGTAGCCACCTGAATTAAACTTGGCAAGGCCTTACTATATTTAGGCAATCCAGATCCTGTATCCCAGCTCAAAAAAAGCATTAGTCCCACTCATTTGCTCACCCAGTATTACTGGCAGATTACTCTGTAGGGAATTTTTAAAGTCTGTCAACTCATTACACCCCCAGAACAAATGTCCCTAGTTACCCTCTTTCTTGCCCATCACACCTCCAACACTTGCCATCTACCGGAGGAAAAATTCTTTGGAGTTTGCTTGGGGTATAACAGTATCTTTACAAGCACTTCTAAGCAAAGATCTTAAATCTTCTAGATTGTGTTGCATATTTGGGTACCATACATACATTCTCCCATTATTTCTTTGTAAATTGCATATCTAATCTCTCTTTCCAATCATTTCCAACCTCTTCTGATCAATTCCTATAGTTATTTTGCAACATTTTATATGCCCTACTAACTATCCCTTTTTTAACAAAGGTTTCTGTTCTAGATTGATATAGAAACTCAGCCAATGCAAGTCTTTTTATGTAGGATTCCCCTTTATCTCTGTCCATAGTATGCCATCATCCCTGATAGGGAAGGAGACTTCTAAGTAATTAAGCACTTATAACAATGCCATTAATAAAAAAAGAATAATGCTTACCTTTTAAATAATACCACTGCATGTCCAAACTTCTTGTCTGTACAGTGATTAGGTGGACTCCAGTTTGTGCCTCTACTTCAGGACTCGAGTAAGCGTGCATCTTATTGTTTATGCAATGATGCTTATGAACTCCTCGTGTCCTGTTGCTGAGTTAAGAATGGGCACACATATATATTGATAGTCTATGAATTATCCTATTTTATTGACTTCTTTTGAGAGGATGGAACTTCATCTTCCACACTAATAGTTCCATTTGTTTTCTCCCCTTACCAAAATGGAAACATGGCAGCTGTAGGTTTTCCTTTTAATAATATCAGCTACCTGGATTTATTTCTGTGAGTAATGCTTGAATTATAATGGACATGCTGATTACTTTCTCTAATCAGTATGCACTTTTTCACATTTAAACAGCTTTATACTGTTTAATTTATCAGTGGTGTGTATGCACCACCAAGCAGAGTCATATAAACCCTTAAGTCTTCTTTCATGTTGTGGAAGAATAACAGAGAAGGTAATATTGGATAAGTTATTGTCAGAACTGGATAGGATGGGACTTGGAATTATATATCTGCATGCATATGTTGAAAACATATCTATTACCACCTGTAACAGGCTGTTCTATAACAATATAACAGCAGCTATGAATGAAAAATTATGCTGTATTGTAATTTATACAGATTTAACTTGAGCATTTGACAGGGTCATACACATAATACTGCCCAATAACTTAGTACAACTAGGTATCGATGTACTCTTGATAAGATGGATAGCTGTATGTCTTAGAAATAGGACATGGCAAGTATCATGCAGCAACTGAACAGGTAAAATCATTGGTTACAGTCAGGGTGTCCCAGAGGGCTCTGTCCTTGGGCCTTACTTGTTTAGACTGCATCTTTCAGACCTAACTTTTTTCATATGAGGTGTTCTACAGTCTATATACAGATTACCTGAAATTGGGTAAATTGATTGTGTGTGTTACAGATAAGGCATGTCTGCAAAATAACTTTACTAAATTGACCATTTGGGCACAGGAGAATAATATGCTGATAAATACTTCAAAAACTAAGCATATGAGATTTGATAGGCATAAAGTGCAAGGTGAATATTTAATACAGCACACAGTGATTGAAACTGTACACTCACTTAATGGCCTTGCTATATGGGTAGATTCAGCTATGAATTTTTCTAATCATATCAACCAGTTGGTTAATGATAGTTATAGAGCTATAGGTTGTATAAAAAGATTTATAAAGTCTAGGAAATCAAAAATAATGAAATCATTGTGTGTTAGTTACATTAGACCCAAACATGAGTATGGAATAACAACATGGAAACCCTACAAGAAAACATGCATGAGTAAACTGGAAAGAGTACAATGGAAATATACCAGGGGCATCCAAGCATGTGAAAATTTTAGTTATTATGAAAGACTAAAATATCTGAACTTGTACAGTGTCACTTAATAGATATCCAAGAGGAGATCTTATTCAGGTATATAGGGTATTTAGTGACAACTACCTCTGAAAATGTTTGAGGTTATCAAAAAGTACTAGAGAATCATCAGACATCCTATGTAGAAGATTCTATAGGAATGAGAAGTGTACTAATTGGTTCTCTGACAGAGTACCCAATGCATGGAACAGACTACCAAATTACATTAAAGAAAGTACTAGTTTAGATATTTTTAAGAACAGCCTGGATACTTATTATTGGCACAAGTGTTTTGGTATATTGGCAAGCTAGAAGGGTATTAATGCCAGTGCTTGAAATATTTATATGTATGTATGTATGTAAGCACTTATTACCACACTACCTACATCTTCAACAGCTTGTCAATATTTTATCTGTACTCTAACTACCTCGCCCAAGGCCTGAACCAAAAATATACATAATTAATAAAAGTATAATATTATAAATAGTAAGACCATTATAAAAGCAACTACAATAAAGCTTTATTAGAAAACAATACATACACATATGGAGATTTCAAGTAATGCAGCACCAAATTGTAAAGAATGAATCCTACTTGTCTAGAAAGTCCAAACTACACCACACTAATGCAGGGGGAAGCAACAGACAGATGATAACTGTCTTAATTGCTTGACAAGCACTACGCTAGGACACTGGACCTTGAGAAAATGCAGAAGATCCCTGCGTTAGGATACTGGATCCTGAGTGACTGCAAAGAAGCTCTGCACAATGATACTGGATCCTGAGAGAGTGCAAAGAAGCTCTGCACTATGATACTGGATCCTGAGAGAGTGCAAAGAAGCACTGCACTATGCTACTGGATCCCGAGAGAGTGCAAAGAAGTACTGCACTATGATACTGGATCCCGAGAGAGTGCAGACAAGCACTGCGCTACGATACTGGATCCTAAGTGAGTGCAGACAAGCACTGCACCAAGATACTGGATCCTGAGAGTGTGCAGACAAGCACTGCACCAAGATACTGGATCCTGTGTGTGTGCAGACAAGGACTGCGCTATGGTACTGGATCCTGTGATCCTGTGTGTGTGCAGACAAGGACTGTGCTATGGTACTGGATCCAGAGAGAGTGGAAAGTAGCATTGCACTATGATACTGGATCCTGTGTGTGTGCAGACAAGGACTGCGCTATGATACTGGATCCTGTGCGTGTGCAGACAAGGACTGCGCTATGGTACTGG
The DNA here is from genome assembly GCF_019279795.1 of Protopterus annectens. Classification (NCBI taxonomy): domain Eukaryota; kingdom Metazoa; phylum Chordata; order Ceratodontiformes; family Protopteridae; genus Protopterus; species Protopterus annectens. The sequence continues at coordinate 659,330,271 of NC_056739.1, forward strand.
ATCCAGAGAGAGTGGAAAGTAGCATTGCACTATGATACTGGATCCTGTGTGTGTGCAGACAAGGACTGCACTATGGTACTGGATTCAGAGAGAGTAGAAGGAAGCACTACACTATGATACTGGATCCCGAGAGTGTGCAGACAAGTACTGTTCTATGATACTGGATTCTAAGAGTGCAGACAAGCACTGCACTACAATACTGGATCCTGAGAGAGTGAAGAGAAGCACTGTGCTATGATACTGGAGTTCAGTGGAGATATTTCAGTTTGTAAGACGTCCTGTTCAATTCTCAGAGCATCTTCTGTGTGGAGACATGCATGAATGGGCGTACCTTGTTGAAGGTTGTGCGTCAGGGCCGGCAACTCGGCACGTAAAAAGCTACTGCAATCATTAGCAAATCAGAGTTCCACTGTGGCGACCCCTAACCGGGAAAAGCCGAAAGACACAACAACAACAACAAATATGTTTCATAGGGCATCTAGTCTACGTGCAAATTACTAGGGGTGCAATCTGCAGATGACAATCTGTCTTCATTGCAATATATTACAAGCATTTTCATTCTGGTTCTGAATTTATAGAGAAGTGTTTAGTGCACCACATGTGGGAAAGGAGTTTGCCATAGTTTAAAATTGAGGGACAGCACCTGCCAACAGCATTGTACACCTCTAATGTTGTTAAAATAACACTTCTACTACAGTTGTCATACTTTAGAAATATTATTTTTAAGAATTCAATTTGATACTATAAACAGATGGAGCTTCATACAACTGAAATGCTAATATGCTCAGTTATATCTTGCATCCTGTATAACCACTTGGTCTGCCTAACATACAAAGCTATGTCAAACCCAGAGCTGTTGGTCATGCTCCACTTAAAGAAATCCCAATCCCTCCAAGCTACACGCTCTAGGGACCTAAACCTTGTCACCACAATAAACAGAACATGCCAGAGGGATAGATTCCTGTCACAGAGACTTCCCATACTCTGGAACAGACTACCTATATATGTCAAACAGAGCTCCTCATTAGCACTCTTCAAGAAAAATCTTGATAACTGGATGGGAGATAGGAAATTCACCCTGGGGATCACTTCTGTGGCTCTGCTCTACAGGGGCACAGGAAAATAATTTTCTTGGGTGGTGAAAGCCAGGGTACATTTTTGGCTAGGTTTATATAGGCCCTAGGGCCAATAGCCTAGTACCCTCCTATGAACCTATATTATAAATTCCTACATAAAAGCATCCTGTATATTGTTCTTATTGTTTAAATGCTGTATTTTAATTACTATGTTCTGAATAAATTACTCTCCTAGAGTTGGCTCTAGCAGAATTTATATTCAGCTTTATAAAGCTGCAGTCAAACATTTGGTTATATTATAAAGCACTATTTAATGAGTAAACTTTATAGGTAGTTATGTTTGGTGAAATGCTCCATACTTTAAGAATCTCACCGAGAGTATAATGTGTCCATATTGTTCTCATGTTGCAGTCAAATATCTTAGTAACTTGCCTTCTTAATGAGAAGAGGAGTCTCTCATCACACTTTTGGTATTTAGTGTTTTATATATTTTGAGATGTGCACTGACTGCATTGTAAAAACAAAAGTGGTTTGCATTTGAGAGTTCACATTTTGCATATTGTACATGTATGATAAGTTTAGTTTAAAGAAGAATATTGACCGGACTGAGAGCTAGACTGGGCAGCACAGTGGTACAGCATATAGTGTTGTCACCTCACAGCAAGAAGTTCCCTGGTTTGATTCTCAGCTGGAGTGCCTTTTGTGCAGAGTCTGCATGTCCTCCCTGTGTTTGCATGGGTTTCCTCTGGGTGTTATACCCTACCTTGGAAAAACCCTTTCCATAACATCAGTACTATTTAGACAAATTTGGTCTGAATGATTTGGTGCATTTATGGTTTGTAGATAAAAAAGGAATTTGCTTTCCTTTTCTATAGATTCATAGGTTGGTACTAGGCTATCGGCCCTAGGGCATATACAAGCCTAGCCATAACAATTTCCTGGATATTTCTTCCCACAATATTTACTTCCCTGGATCCCTATCAAGCAGGGTGGCTGATATGATCCCAGAGAGGTGGTTCCTATCTCCCATCCAATCATCAAGGTTCCTTTAGAAGAGGGCCAAGGAGGCACTCTGCTTGACATGTATGGGTAGTCTATTCCAGAGTACGGGGAGTCTCTGGGTCAGGAGCCTATCCCTCCAGCATGTTTTGTTCATTGTGATGACAAGGTTTAGATCCCTGGAGTGTGTGGCTATGAGGGATTGGGATTTTTTTAAGTGGAGTATGTCCAACAACTCAGGGTTTGACATGGCCTTGTATGTTAAGCAGAGATTGCCTCTGAGTAGAAGATATGCCACAGAATATAGCTGGAGTATTTTTTAGATGGTCAGCATATGGCATATGCTTTAGGCCTGTGATTCTTTTAGTGAGGTATTTCTGCGGCCTTTCCAGCTGGAGCAGATGTCTTGTGAGGTACATACCAAATGGGGCATTATACTCTATATTGGGTCTAATGAGGGATGAGCACAGTGGGACAATGACCTTCTTTTTCCTGGATGGAAAGCCCTTAGTGATGAGGTCTGCCACATAGAAGGATTTCCTGACTGTTGTGGTGATGTGGCTGTCGAAGGTGAGACCACTGTCCACCTGTGTCCCTAAGTCTCTCATCACACTTTTGGTGTTTAGTGTACTGCCACCTATGTGGTAATTCCTGGGATAACTATACATTTCTTGGCATTAAGCTTGAGCCCATGGCTCTGGCACCAAGCATCTGTTTCTAAGGCCCTTTTGTAGAATATCCACATCATTTGGGGATTCAATAATGGCTCCCTGTTTGCAGTCATCTGCAAACTTTGTTAGCCAGAGTCCCTTTATGTTGGCCTGTACTTCAGAGAAGTAGATGCCAAACAAGAGCAGTTCCAGGACTGAACCCTGAGGTACTCCACTTGTCTGGAGCTGGATTTGGAGTCGGCTTTACAGTCTGAGTTCTATCAGTAAGCCAGTTGGAAACCCATCGAGTGACGTAGGGATTTATGCCCAGCTTAGTAAGTTTATCTATGATTCCAGAGTGGGAGATGGTGTCGAAGGCCTTGGTGAGGTCCAGATAGGCTGTGTGGACTGCCTTACCCTCATCCACAGCTCTGGAGATGGATTTGAAGAAGCCAATCAGGTTCAGGAGGCAAGATCGGCCCTTCACGAACCCAAACTGGGTGGGATCCAGTGTTTGAAGGTTGGCAATGTCTTTGTCTATAAGTTCCATGATAATGCGTTCCGTGCCCTTGCAGATCAGGCTCGTCAGACTGATGGGACAGTAGTTCCCGGGTCCAAGGTGGATCCCCCCTTGTGGAGTGGGATAACTGTAGCTGTGCACCCCTCAGTGGGCACAAAGCCTGAGGTGAGGCTATGATTAAACATGACACTTAGGTGAGGTGCCAGTTCATTTTGTAGTTCATGTAGTACACAGCCCGGGATATCATCTGGTCCCATGGATGCTGTATTCTTAGCTTTGGAGAGTGCAGTTTCTACCTGTGTGGCTGTGATTACCAGAATTTGGCAATCTTTTGGTATTAAGATGGGCCCTTTAGGGGGTGAGGGGGGGTGAAGTTGGCACTAAATCGATCTGCCAGGATATTGGCAATATCCTTGGGATCACTACATTTAATGCCATTCTGTTGTAGCTCAGAGCAGATCTGAGCATTGCCATTTAGATTCTTGACATAACTGTAGAATGCCTTGTGGCTGTCTTTGGAATCTTTGGCAATTTTATTTTCGTAACAAGCTTTTGAGGATTTTATGAGGGATCTCTGATTCTTACTGAGGCTGATAAGGGAGTTTTTTGCATCCAGGGATTTTCCTTTTTTCTGCAACAGTTCCTTCCTTCTGTAGTATAGTTTGTTTATGGCAGGGGACCACTAGATTGGCTTTTTTTTTTTTTTTGGAGGAGAGCATCTTGGTTCTATTTGGGATGTGCTCGTACAGTGCCTTAGTGTAGGATTCAATAGTTGAACTTTCAGATTTCATCTGCATGGGTGTCATGAAGTTGGTCACTTCTGACTTGAGTAGCATGAAGTTGGCTTTGGAGAAGTTTTTACGGAGGTTTCCTTACTGGGGGGTGGGGCTGGGATGTGGATGTCAAGGCTGATTTACTTATGGTCAGACCTGACCAATGAGGGGGTGACCACTGGTGTGGAGCATCAATTTCCCATGTTGGTAATGACCAGGTCTAGGATATTTGAGCCCCTGGTGGGACTATGGATTAGTTGATCCATGGCATTGGAATTTATGAATTCCAAGAACTGTTCGGAAATGATGTAGGTACCTGAGTAGTTTTCCCAGTTAATGGCAGGGTAGTTGAAATCACCGAGTATTAGGGTGTTTGGCTGTATCTTAATATTTTCCAGAATGTTTAGAAAGGTGTAGTGAGAATCTTGGGGCATGTCGGGGGATCTGTAGCAAGCTACAGTTTGGATTGCAGTCTTACCTAGTCAATATATTGTTTTTTGGGGTATTTATTTTGCTGGTGAAATGAATGTTCAGCATGTTGGTGATCATTTTGTATGTGTGGAGACCAAGTTACTGAACAGTCAATATATAGTCATAAGAAAAATAAACACACACAAAATATATGCTCTGTCATCATCACCACCAGTTTTCTTTGTTCATCTAGTACTGGCTGGGCTACATCTGCCATTGCTGCAGGTATAGCACTTAATTCAGGTGAGCACAATAATTTCCTGTGATGTACCCTTTGCATTCCTTTATCCTTGTAAGTGACTGTCACAATAGCTACAATCTGCTTTCCAGAACAGAATCCAAGTTAGGTTCTTTATTTCTGACATTTCCTTCTTGACAACAAGTCAGTCACTCCACTTTGTCAGAGAAAGTTGATATTCTAAGAATTATATTTAAGGAGAACAATAAACATGCTGGAACAAGACACTATCATGCGACTGACCAGTAACTCTTCAGTGGTCAAGTCCCACTGCTTGAAGGTGTGAATCATTGCACAGTAATTCTTTATATGTGTCAAGTGCATTGTTTTTATGATATCAGATAAACTCAAAGTATACAGAACAAGAGATGGTATTATATAATATGAAGGAGTTTTCTTTTCTGTATTTTTTATGATCTTAAGTGCTGATATAGCAGATATTGTGAGGTGTACCGCCCACCACCATGCCGGGTGCAGGATAACGGACTCCTTCAGAAACTCTTATGATTATGTTTTTATATATTTGTGTCTTAAATGCTTACTCAGAGAATTTGGTGCATATGGCTATTTGTATTCCTTTATAAAGTGTGCATTTGTGTGCACATGGTCAGAAAAGGAACTTCAGTTTCTGGAAACTGATATTTCTGCTTACCATAGATATGCCATTCTGCTTACATTGGACGCAATCATCATGGACTTGAATAGTCTGTTACCAACAAAAGGGTGAACATGCTAAACTCTTAACCCCACACCCACAACTCCTTATTTCCAACATCTTACTTGAGATTCCACAGAAGAAATAAAAACGCGACTTGGTTTTAGATGAAAAGTTGAGCTGCTCTAAGATGTTTTCCAGCTAATTACTAGGATACAGCCTTCACTTTTTTTTTTTTTAACCATAGTCACCGTAGTCATATTTCTTGGACTCAAATTATCTTAGTGTGAACTGTCAAAAATATTCCTTTTAGATTCACAACCTTTCAAGCTTGCCATACTTGCACAGACTGTAATGTGTTCTACTCTGCATCTTTTCACTCCTTTTGGAACATTCTGCATCTCTATCAATTTCATTCTTTTAGCCAAAAAAAGGAAAACAAATAGTCCTGATTTTTATTCTAAATTTGGTGGTCTCCAATGCCAGGTTGCACAAATGTTCATAGTTTTATACTAGGCTAATGACCACCAGTGCCTTTATAAGCCTAACCAAGCAATCTAACCCAATTGTATCCCGATGTATCATGGGCATTTATTAGGAGGGGGTATATTAGTTGACATTTCTAGATGTTTTCTGGGGTGATATGTCAGAAACAGGCAGACAGTAACTGTACCCAAATTATCAGACACACGGTGGCCAGATCAAGGGTGAATTTCTGGTTTCACATCCATTGGTCAGAGTTGCACTTAAAGGGTTAGGGATATAGTCTGCTTCGCATGGGTGGGCAGCCCGTTTATTTTCAAGAAGTTTAGTTTGTTTTTGTAGCCTGTTCCAGAGCATGGGCAGCCTCTGAGATGCATATCTGTCTCACCAACATGTCTCATTTAGGTTTCAAGCAAAATGTAAATCCTTGGATCTAGTGGTTCTGATGCAGTTTTTTTTAAGGATGTGCAAAAGGTCCATCAGAACTGGATCACAGGATACCTTGTATGCCAGGCATAGATCTCCTCTCAGTATCCTGTAAGAGACACACTAGAGAGATGAGGCTTTAAGGCCATCTGTATAGGACAATGTATTTTTTCTCCTGGTAAGGAACCTTTATGGGCATTCCAACTGTTACACATGGTTCATCAGGTACATACTGAAGGGGACATTATACTCAATGATGGGTCAACTAAAGTGGCACTATGGCTACCTTAGACCTGGATGTCATACCCTTACTTACAAGTTGGGTCATACAGAATGATTTTCTCACTGCTCTGATCAAATGTTGGTCAAAGACCAGATTATTGTCTATGTATGCTCCCAGATCCCTGACAACTAGGTCAACTCTTAGGGGTGTCTTATGGATGGAATAATTACCCTGGGTGACAGTTTTCACAAAAGGTATTATAACTCACTTCTTGGCATTGAATTTTAGTCTGTAACTTTGGCACCAATCATTTGTCTGTGTTAGACCCTCTTGTAAGGTGTTTACATCATAGGAGGAATATACGATAGCTCCCAATATGCAGTCAGCTGTGAACTTGGTCAGTCAAAGGCTATTGACATTAGCCTTTACCTCCAACAAGTAGATAAAATAGGAGCAGTAACAGCATGGAGCTCTGAGGAACCTCGCTGGTGACTGGTCTATTACAGAAGGTGATATCACCCATCCTGTCTTCCAGGTCCTGTCTGTGAGCCAGCTGGCAATTCAGTGAGTTATATAGGGGGTTTATACCCAGTTTGGTGAGTTTGTCAACTATACCAGAGTAGGGTATTGTAATCAAACACCTCAGCCAGATCCAGGTAGGTAGTATGTGCCATCTTTCCTCATACATTGCCTCTGTGAGCTTCCTAAAGAACTCCACCAGATTTACTAGGAATGGTCTTCCCTTGACAAAGACAGACTGGGCTGGGTCCATTCTATGAAGGTTGACTTTGTTGATCATGTCCATGATAATTTGTTCCATGGCTTTGCATATTAGGCTAATCAGACTAACAGGTCTGTAGTTTCCATGATTGGTTTATGGTCCACCCTTGTAAAGCAGGATAACTATTGCAGTCCTCCATTCTCATGGTTCAAAGTCTGTTTTAAGACTATAGTGGAAAAGTGACTCAAGTGGTCCTGACAAGTCATGTCTCAGTCTATTTACAAGGAATCCTGAGAGGTTGTTGTGGACCATTAAGGCTATGCTCATGGCTTTAGTGAGCACCACCAGGACACACTCCCTGTTAAAAGTTTGGGGGGGTATGCTACTAGGTATTTTATGGAGGGGGGCAGGGAGCAGTGGGAGGTGAACTCTGAGCTGAATTTGATAGCCAGCAAATTCGCTATGTCAGTCTACTTAGTGAAGGTGGCACCAGTGACCACCAGTTCAGCACAAAGATGTGTTACCTGTGAGGTTTTGGACATAACTGTAGAATGCTTTGTGATTGTCTTTATCCTTGAGGCTATATTGACTTTGTAATTAGCCTTATCAAACTTCATTAGCCTTTTTAGTTTCCTGTTTAGTAAAGTTTAGAAGCTTAATGAAAACTTTTATAAAGAATAGGGTCTTTTCCCAACTCCAGCACAAAGGTAAAACAAGCATAATTAACAATAAATTCAAAGCAGTGATAGCAAAGAGATATGAATTACAATGGCAGTTCAGAGATATGAAGTGGCAGGACACAGAGTCCAGAAGTACAGTTTATTCCTTCTCACCATTAGGTACACCTTGTGTGTTATCTGCTAACCTCACATACATTTAAAACTATTGTATGATGCATTCTCTTTCTACTAGGCAGTGTATGGTTAACACATGGTACCCACTATGTACACAAAGGTACACCACCTCCTGAAAGCCTGCATCTGATTTAAAAATAGATAGAAGATGACCAAGATTGTCCCTGTCAATTTCAACATTTTACCCAGTTCAAAGGTAATAAGCACAATTAAACAGCCCTCAAATATGTTTCATTTACTAGAACTCTATGAAAGGCAATGCCTTGGGATATAAGGAGATTGTGTACCAATAACTCCTTGTGGCTAAACTATTCAAAGTGCTGGTGCTGAACAGTGCTGAAGTAATTTCCATCGGTATTATGAATAGCACTACAAATCTGCTACTGCAACAAGTCGGATACCAATAATGAATCATGATCTGTGTGTGTGGGAGTACTACTACCACTACAAGCCTGATACCAGTTATGAGTCATGATCTGTGTGTGTGGGGGGGTACTACTACCACTACAAGCCTGATACCAGTTATGAGTCATGCTGCATTACCTGTTTACTCATCATGTCTCTCACCTGCATGTGTTGTTGATGGGCTCCCAATTTTCAATACCTAGCAAATTCTGCACTCATTTCCAAGATGTAAATATAATAGTCCCTTCACATAATACTCTTCTCTCAGGATTACAAGAATCATATAATTATTTCCTATAGCTGCATTACTTATTTTGGCATTTAATTACAATAAACTACAGTATTAGAGAGAAAGGCATGCATTTGGAGGGTTTCTCCCTGGGCCGCCGCTGAAAATTTGCTTTGTTCCAAGTCAAACTTTCCCGATTAACAAATGTTAAATAAATAAATAAAAATATAAATTTTTATATTAATAGGTTCATAGGTTGGTACTAGGCTATCAGCCCAGGGGCCTACGTAAGCCTAGCCAACAAGGTTTCCTGGCTTAAGCCACCCCAGAAAGTTATTTTCCTGTGCCACTGTCGAGCAGAGACACAGAAGTGATCCACGGAGTGTATTTCCTATTTCCCATCCACTCATCAAGATTTTTCTTGAAGAGTGCTAATAAAGAACTTTGCTTGATATAGATGGGTAGCCTGTTCCAGAGTATGGGAAGTCTCTGGGACAGGAATCTATCCCTCCAGCATGTCCTGTTTATTGTGGTGACAAGGTTTAGGTCCCAAGAGTGTGTAGCTTGGAGGGATTGGGATTTCTTTAGGTGTAGCATGTCCAACAGCTCTGGGTTTGACATAGCTTTATATGTTAGGCAGAGATCACCTCGGAGTAGGAGATATGCTATGGAGTAAAGCTGGAGTTTTTTGAGGCAGTCAGTGTAGGGCATTTGTTTGAGGCCAGTAATCCTCTTTGTGAGGTACTTCTGTGTTCTTTCCAGCTGCTGCAGATGTCTTGTGAGGTACATTCCAAAAGGGGCGTTGTACTCTATAATGGGTCTAATGCGTGATGAGTAGAGGGGAACAATGACCTCTTTTTTTCCTGGATGAGAACCCTTGTATGATGAGATGTGCCACACAGAAGGACTTCCTGACTACTGTGATGATGTAACTATCAAAGGAGAGACTACTGTCCACCTGGATCCCAAGATCTCTTATCACACATTCGGTGTTAAGTAGATTGCTGCCTATGTGGTAGTTCATGGGTACAGAGTTTTTACCAAAGGGGATGACACTGCACTTTTTGGCATTGAGGTTGAGTGCATGGCTCTGACAACAGGCATCTGTCTCAGAGAGGCCCTTCTGTAGGATGTCCACATCATTTGGAGACTTGACTATGGCTCCTAGTTTGCAGTCATCTGCGAACTTCATTAGCCAATGGCCTTCTATGTTTGGTTTCTATTTCTCTGAAGTACAGGCTAACAGGAGAGGTCCCAGGATGGAACCCTGTGGTACTCCACTTGTCACTGCTTTGAGGTCAGATTTGTAGTCTGCAACTTTTACAGTGTGGGTTCTGTCAGTGAGCCAGTTGGCAACCCATCTTGTGATGTAGGGATTTTTACCTAGTTTAGTGAATTTAGTTATAATTCCAGAATGGGGGACAGTGTCGAAAGCCTTGGTGAGGTCAGGATAGGCTGTGTGAACCACCTTACCCTCATCTACAGCTTTGGTGACTGCCTCAAAGAAGTCTATCAGGTTCAGGAGGCATGGTCTGCCTTTCACAAACCCAAACTGGGTGGGATCCAGAGTTTGGAGGTTACCAATGTCTTTGTTTATGAGTTCCATGATGATATGTTCCATGGCCTTGCAGACCAGGCTCGTCATGCTAATAGGTCGATAGTTCCCAGGATCAGTGGTGGATCCCCCTTTGTGGAGTGGGATAACTGTTGCTGTGCACCATTCAGAGGGCACAAAGCCTGATGCGAGGCTATTATTGAACTTGATGCTTAAGTGGGTAGCCAGTTCGTTCTAAAGTTCGTGTAAAATGCAGCCTGGGATGTTGTCCGGTCCCATAGATGCTGTGTTTTTGGCTTTAGAGAGTGCAGCTTTTACCTGTGTAGTTGTGATTACAAGGGACTCTGCATTCTTCCTGTATAGATATGGGCCCTTTAGGGGGTGGGTGGGGTGGGGGGTAAAGTTAGCAGTGAACCTATCTGCCAAGATGTTGGCAATATCAGTCGGTTCTGTAATTTTCGTGCCGTTGTGCTGTAACTCAGAGCAGATCTGGGTGTTGCCATCGAGAGTTTTGACATAGCTATAGAATGCTTTGTGGTTGTCCTTAGAATTAGTGGCAATTTTGCTTTCATAGCTAGCTTTGGAGGATCTTATAAGGGATGTCAGCTTCTTACTGAGGCTGACCAGGGAGCTCCTCCACTCATGGGAGTTTACTCTCTTTTGCAACAGTTTCTTCCTTCTGTTGTACAGTTTGTTTATGGCAGGGGACCACCAGATTGGCTTCCTTTTTTTGGAGGATAGCGTCTTGGTTCTGTTTGGGATAGCACGATCCATGCACTCGTAAGTGCTTATAGAGTGCATTTGTGTAGGATTCAGCAGTTGTAAGTGTATTGTCCATCTGCATGGGTGTCATAAAGTTCACCACTTCTGTCTTAAGAAGCATGAAGTTGGCTTTGGAGAAATATTTTACAATGGTTTCCTTAATGGGGGGGAGGTGGGGGCAGGATGTGGATATCAAGGGTGATTAGCTTATGGTCGTATCGGACCAACAAGGAGTTGACTTCAAGTGTGGAACACCGGTCACTCATGTTGGTAATGACTAGGTCTAGGATATTGCTGCCCCCTGGTGGGGGTATGGATAAGTTGATCCAGGACATTGGAGTTTATGAATTCCAGAAAGTGTTGAGCTAAGGAGTTGATACACAAGTAGTTTTCCAAGTTAATGGTGGGGTAGTTGAAGTCGCCCATTATTAGGATGTTTGGTTGAACCCTAATATTTTCCAGTACATCAAGAAAAGAGGAGTAAGAATCCTGGGGCATGGTGGGGGATCTGTAGCAAGCTACAATTTGGATTGCAGTTTTGCCCAGAGTTAGTTGCACTTGGATAACCTCGGATGCATTATGCTGAGCAACTAGCCTGGAGGTGTGGATATCCTTAATGAATATGGACACACCTCCGCCTGTGGTGTTTCAGTCCAGGTTACATGGCCGAAAAGCGTGGTTTGAGTTATAGCCAGGTAGTGCAGAGGTGCTCTCTAGAGCCTTGAACCAGGTCTCAGTCACTGCACATATATCGATGTTCTCCATTTTAAGGAGTTCCTCGAGTGAGTGCATTTTGAGATTTAGACTTCTTGCATTGAGTAGCATTACCCTCAGTTTTTGCTTGCGGGTTCCTGTAATGGTGGTGAATTTGTTATTTGAACCTTGCCTAAAAGAGGCACTATAGGGGCAGCAAGAGCCTTAGCCAGTATCTGGAATCCCAGGGGTGACAGGTGTAGGCCATCTGTGGCAAAGCATTGTGGTCTGTCGACCATGTTATCCCAAGCAGACAGATACTGCATCCCCTCAGAATGACACCAAAAGCTTAGCCAAATGTTGAAGTCAATCATTTTGTCCTTGTACTGCGGTATCATTCTGGGCAATGGCAGAATGCTACTCAGGGCTAGGGTCATACCTGCCTGGGCTACAAGATCAGAGAGCTCTTCCATGTCTCTTTTCATGTAGCCCAGGGAGGTATGTGTCAGGTCATTTGCACCAACATGAACAATGACAGAGTCATATTTGTACTTGTTGTGGAGTGACCTGAGTGCATGGGTTATGTGGCAGATCCTGGCACCCGACAGGCAGCTGACAGTAATGTTCTCCTTGTTTAGCCTGGTGAGTGGGACATCAGTGTGCCTGACTATAGAGTCACCTATGACTAGTGTGTTGGGTACGTTGTTTTGCCTTATTGGCTGTGATTGAGTGGCACACTGAGTCTGTGGGCTGTCTCTCATTTGGGTTGTGTTGGGGGACGGAAGTTGCTTGCATTTCTGCTTTGGAGGTCTCTGTTGCGTAAACAGATTATTGAAAGCCTCCACTTTAAAATAATATAAAATTATTTCATTTAATATAGTAATTAATAATATAGTAATTAATAATATTTTAATTATTTCATTTTATATAGTATTAATTACTTTTCCAAATAGATATGCAGTTTCTTTTCTTCCTGCCTTGCTGCCATTACTTGGAATTTACACCAATGTTATACAGGGATAAAACCATGACTATGGCTCAGCTGACCCAAATTCAATTAGTGGTTTAAGTACTAGACTGCCTAGGAAGGGAGTATTACTATGCCTAACCTTTGATGGGGGTGGAGCATGCTGAGTGGAGATCTCACTGAGCTCTGGTAGTGGCTAGAACTCACAGTGTGACAGATTACCAGGTGGGCATATGTAGGAAGGCTAAAAGGTGACCACTCCAAGGGCTCAGGATGGGCACATCTTTAAATCACTTCTAATTGCCTAACCATTCCATATCACAACAGTGGGACACACTAGGTCCAGGGACTGTTAACTTGCTGCCACATAAATGATGGCCAACATTACCGTGATGCATTGCCCACTATAAGATCCCTTCATACTCATGCACTGCTAATGAACACCATAACTTCACCACCCTTAGAAGTCATGAGGCTCATGTGGCACTAGAATATCAAAGTCAGCCTACAAGGAGCAACTGGAGAACCCAGGGATTGTGTGTACAAGGCAGAAAACAAAACAGCTGGAGGGCTAAGCAGGACTGGGCGGGATGACAGAGGAGAATATCTGAATTATGCTAATGATATCCTCTGCCTTTGGCACAGGTCATACATGTAAAGGGGTCTCAGGCCAGGCTGCTTAATTAATAAATGAGAGATAAAGTAGTCTATGCTGACTACTTAAGATGCAGATACAAAATTATTTTTATCCTGCTCAGGAAGATATTTCATAAATTTAAGTGCCTTAGTAGTTCTAACAATGATATGTTGTTCCTTTGTCTTGATACAGTAGATATGCTAAACAGTAAACCTCAGATAGCTGCTGCTTTTCTGTATTATTTTATTCTACCACCTCTTATTGATCTCTAAATCTCCTACCCACGTCTCATTTTCTCTCTCTACAGGCTTTGCTCTTAAATGGATGATGCAATAGCACCTGGATTTCATTTTAATTACAAAATGGCTATAATCTTGTAATTAACATGCATAGCTCTTCACCCTTTTACACTATCATAATCCATTCAAGTGTATGGCACCTTTTTTATATACCTCCTGTTCGCACCCATAGCTCCACATGGTGTCCGGACCTTTTTTTAAGTCTGGCTTCTATAACGGATGTATCAGCTGATAATAAGCAGTATTAGAAAGTATCAGCAGATGTTAACAAAATGATACCAAGACTGTTAATCAAGAAAGTCCTACAGAAAAGAAATTAATTGCTGTTTCTCACTTATTTATATTTTCATACTTGAGACCCTACATGATACTGAGATGTATGGTGCGATCTGTCCTGGTGGGAGACAGGAAAATTCGTCGGTGTCCTTTATCTCATACTGTAACTGAGATATTGCTAGTTGTTTGTTAGTAGTGATAAAAATAAATATTTCCATATGTACTTAAAACTTCAAAAAACAAGTGACTTACAAACTGTCACATGGCATCAAGTGAAACCTTAGAGGTTGAAGAAAATGATCTTTGATATTTGGAATGTAAAGTTGTACATCTTGAGTGATATCCAGTGTTTATACCGATAATTATAAGATTATGTTCCATATGTTTTGGGTGTATGTGTGTGTATATATATATATATATATATATATATATATATATATATTTCAATAAACATGTACTCAGAAATTTCTTGTTGTCATATTAAAACTTAAGTCTAGTTAACAAAATATTCTGACAGTATATGTCTAGGTTGTACAGCTTCCGTAGTATGCATTTGTGAAAGTATAGCAAAAAATATAATTCTGGGTTTATGTGAATTATAATACAGCATTTATGGAAATATTACTAATGCGTACTGACTATCATCACTGTAAAGTAATCTTCTTACTGATAACACTTATTTGTCCAGTTTTAATACCTATTATTGTTCACAACATATTTACATTTGTTAATCTCATACTTAAGTTTACTTCTCAGAAAAAAACTCTGGCATTCAAGGTGTGTATTGGCTGCTAGAGATGTGACGTCTCATGTCACACAGGTGTCAATGAGTTAAATCTCACTTCTCCCAAAATGGCTGTCTCATACAGTAGGGGTACAGATGGAGAGAAGATAAAATCATCAAGCAATCTTCTTCTTCTTTCGGCTTTTCCCAGTTAGGGGTTGCTTCAGCGGATCACCTGTCCACTCATGATTGGCAGTGGAGCTTTACAGTGTTGAGTTGCCAGCCCAGCGCCCAACCTTCCACGGAAGACACACACACACACACACACACACACACACACACACACACACACTCATAAAATCATCAAGCAATGGAGAGTAGTATTGCTGGAACTGAATTTGTCCTTGGGTCTTGGCAAGCATCTTTATGAGGTGGACACTCTTTTTACACAAATATATATATATATATATATATATATATATATATATATATATATATATATATATATATATATATATATATATATATATGGGTCTACTTCATTTGCCCTAACTTCCAATTGACTGACACCCATTTGCCCGAGACCAAATGACCAACACTTCATTTGACTGACACTTCATTTGACTGACAAGTATTATTGGCAAGTAAATGGAATATGTCCCCTTCCCCACTGTAGTGCGACCCTGGAGTTAGAATATATAGTTAGGGGGCTGTGGGGGGCAAAGCCCCCACTTACTTTTATTTTACTAAGCAATACGAAAGCAAAACCAAACAATATAATATGAAATTAAGTGGGGGGCTTCACCCCCCCCACACTTCCCATTGTGGGAGGCTGTGTCCCCCACACCCCCTAACTATATATTCTAACTCCAGGGTCACACTACAGTGGAGAAGGGGACATATTCCATTTACTTGCCAATAATATTGGTCAGTCAAATTAAATTTCAGTCAAATGGGGTCAGGCAAATGGGAGTTAGGGCAAATGAAGTAGACCCATATATATATATATATATATATATATATATATATATATATATATATATATATATATATATACATATATATATATATACATATATATATATATATATATATATATATATATATATATATATATATATACATATATATATACATACATATATATATATATATACATACACACACACACACCTCTATATACATTATATATACATATATATATATATATATATATATTTATAGTGTGTGTGCGTGTATATATATGTATATATATATGTATATATATATATATATATATATATATATATATATATATATGTGTGTGTATTTTTTCAGTGAGACCAAACTCACCTAATTTTCAAAATACTGAAAACTCATTTGACGGAATCTTAAGCTATAGACATGATTTGGGTTTCCATTCACCTGTGACTTGTTTGTGATCAAAAGAATTTCTATAACTTACAGTGCTGACTGTCAGAATGCCAATAGTCATATAGAAAGTAGTGTTTTTAAATGTGGGTGTGTCTCTTTACATTTTAATAGGAAGTATCTAAAGAAATATGGCGGATGTTTTGTGCGTTCTCAGTAGTGGCAGTGTGTACAGTACGGTAAGGCAAGTAAAAGATATATGCCTTTTTCCCCACTTTAGTGTGATCCTGGAATTAGTATATACACCCCCCACTTATTTTGGTTTTATATTGTCGATTTTCTGTTAAGAGAGTAAATAAGTAGTTTTAAGTTTTGGAAAGAGGTAGTTATTAGTATTGTGAGTGTGTTTGTCTGCGGTTTAATGTTTAGTCTTTTGAAATTTAGCATTGTAAGCTGTTAGTGAAATGAGATTCAGTGAAATAAGTTTTCAGTATTTTGAAATTAGATGATTTGGTCTCATTGAAATGAAAGTCAGTCAAATGGCTTTTAGGTGATGTGAAGTGGACCCATATATTTTATGTAGCATATATCACGGACAGAAGTAGGTTAAAAAAATAATAAATATTTGAAGAGAACTACAGGGAAAGGTACCCAGATATGGAAAATTTCACAATACAAAAAATAAGACCACTTCGGGGGAACTTAGAACAAAACATTAACAAAACAGAAGATAAAAAAACAGAAGGTGAAGTTATGTAATACCTGAAGTGAAAGATTGAGTGTGGAAACTCTAACACAGGTTGCGTCACAGCATGATAGAACAATGAATCTGCAAAGTAAGGAGAAACAGGTAGACTAGGAGACATATGTAGAAGAAACATGGATATGGGAAATTAAAAACAGATTTAATATGGTGCAGTATTTACAGATTTAATGTGATGTAATTTATTTTTTTTATTTTTTTATTTTACATTTGTTGACCAGGATAGTCATATCTTTATGCAAAGGAGAAAGCAGCACATACAGGCAAAGATATCTGGATATGGAAAATTTTACAATACAAAAAATAAAAAAACAAAGAGGGAAAGTAGAAAAAATAATCAGTAATGGAGAAGTTAAGGAAATAGAAACTGCAGTTATGGGTTACCTGGAAAGTGAATGATTTAGTGTAGAAATTTAAACTCTGGTAATGTCGCAGCATGATGGAACAGTGAATCCCCAAATTAAGGAGAAACTGGTGAAACAGGAAGCATATGATTAGTTGCCACAGACTCTCTGGAGACTTCAGTGGGAAACTAGTACAAAACTTCATTTGGAGTTGCCAAATGGAAAAGACTTCCCATACATGTCAAACAGAGCTCCTCACTGGCTCTCTTCAAGAGAAATCTTGATGAGTGGATGGGAAATATAAAATTCACCCCAAGGATCACTCCAGTGGCTTCACTCGACAAAGGTACTGGGAACTAAGGTCTGGTGGCACGATGTCAGGGTAATCCTTTGGGTTAGGCTTGTAAAGGCTCCAGAGCCATTAGCCTAGTACACACCTATGAACGGGAAGGAACAGGTAACTGTGGCAACTCTGCATCAGTCAGTGATCTGAAGTTGGTATATTGAATTCCCATGTGAAAAACAATGGATGACATAGGATGGAGCTGAAGAGAATATGTCACAGGAAGATATTCTGACACTTTCTGTGGAATGCCTGCAGAAAATGTAGAACAAAAATGTGCCCTCGGTTTAAAAGAAAATAGTGTAAGGGAAGAGTTGTTTGATTTAATGGAGATAAATAGACATAGTAAGATCAATTAAAAAATAGATTAGAAAAAATAAGTAAGACCCAAAAAGTTAGAAGTCTGATAAAACAAATGAACATAATAATCAAGACTATTAACAGAAATTCATGTGACTTTGAAGTAAATAATATATATTACCATGCAGCTAAATTAATAACAAAAGTATTACCAGAAAAAAACAGGGCAATAATGGAAAGGAAGTGAAGAAATGAAATGCCATCATGAAGTATCAAACGAACAAATAAAGTGTCACTATTAAGTGTATAGAAGAGGAAACAGATAATCAGATATACTAAGAAAGATGGACATGATAAAAGCAACAAGCAGTTCTAGAACAGACCAGGACCTATCACACACTACCACAAATAATAAACTGAAGATATCAGCACATCAGAAAAATGTAAAAGATATGTAGATAATTATAAAGGAAAGGTGCAAAATGAGCAATTCATTGATGACCCCAAAAGGTTTTATAGAGACTTGGGAAACAAAGCAAAAGGAATAGAAACACCATCATAAAAAAGAAGAAATAGAGACATTTTGGAGAAATATCTATGAAGACCCTATGGAACACAACAAAGATGCTGAATGGATACTAGTAGTAAAAGAAACAGTAAAAAGTTCAAATGTACAGGATCTGAAATGGGACGTACTAATGGTCAGAGAAATTGAAACAAAATTAAGAAAAGTTCCTAACTGGAAAATCCCAGTCCCAGATGCAGTACATAACTTTTGGCTAAAAGTATTAACATCTTTACGTGATGATTTAGCCCTGAGTAAAAACTATTTATACCCGTACCCTGAACAAACATCAACCTGGTTAACAGAAGAATGATACTCCTCCTTAAGAGTGAACCTGCAAGTTTTCCTAAAAACTACAGGACAATAACTTGCCTTCCAACAAGCTGCCGGCAGAGTTTATAGTCATTCAGAAAAAACTCAGTCATCGCAATTGAACCAAAAGGATAACAAAAGAAAGTAATATGGAACAAAGGATCATTTGTTGTTAAAGTCAGAATGGAGAATTGTAAAAAGGGGAAGAATCTTAGTACGGCATGGATAGATTACAAAAAAAAGCATTTAGCAGCATCCTACATTCATGGATAAAAGAGTGCTTACAAATGTATAAAATACACTCTACATTGTTTGATTACATTACAAAGACAAACCACTTTGCAGCTAAGCCATGACAGAGGCCAAATTATTATCCCAGGGATAAAATTTAAAGGGGGATATTCCATGGTGAGTCTATCACCTTTGCTCTTTTGTCTTGCCCTTAACCCATTAAGCTGTCTACTTAACAGATTAGGTTATGGTGACAATTTGGTTTCCAAAAAAGAAGTACAAAGGCTTCTCATCTTCTTAATTGTAGATCAACAGGAGTTGTAACTATTTTAGGATATAGTTGTCCCAATATCAAATGGTATATAGGGCAAACTAAAGGCATGGTTAAATTCAGATTCTTGAACATCTTAGGGATGTGAGAAATCAAAATAATCTAAGTCCTATAGCCAAATACTTCTATGAAACACATGGTGGTTCTGATTGTGATTTTTCTGTGTACTTGCTAAACCCTTTCTATCTAGAGGGGCGACTATATCAGTAAACAGAAATTAGGATGATGATATAATTTCAGACTTTGCTGCCTTTAGGTTTAACTCAGGAACTTGGTAATTAAAAATAAGAAATGACTAAGTTCTTGTTTGAAGGTGATTAACAAAGCTCTCAGTAATGATATTTGGATAGTCTGGTCAGAAAGATTAAGTTGTAATATGTTTTATAAAATGTTAAAATATATTTATATGTTTTATATATTCATTTATTTTGTATAATTGATGTTCTAACTGATTGATTGAATTATTGGATCTTGTGAATGGCTGTTTGCTTTGATATAAATATCAGTTGTAACTGTTTTCACTTTGATCTGTGAAGGCGAACTGCTGAGGTACCAGATCATCATTGTTGATTAAAGTAAGATGCTGGTGCTATTTTTATTTCTTTATTTCTTTGAATCTTACTTGCTTCGTGTGGTTTTGGAGTTTTCTCGTCTTCTTGTTTGTGTTTGATTTAAAACTGTATAGTTAATCAGATGAGGAGCTGAAAGCACAACTGGAAGTGGTCAATGCTTTCTCAGACAATACAAGAATGTCATTTAGTCTTGATAAATGTGCAAATGTAACATTTAAAGCATGAAAGATGCAACACAAAGAAAATATTAGCCTGGGACAGGAATGTGATATAAAGGAGTTTGAGTAGGAGGGAGTTTATAAATATTTGGGAATTTATGAAGGATCAGCAATAAAGCATGAACAAATGCAAACAAAACTAAGTAAGGAATATTTTAGAAAACTAAAATTAATACTGAAAACATCACTGACAACTAGCAGCAAAGTCCAACCTATAAACCAATTTGCTCTTCCTGTTCTAACTTACAGTTTTGGGGTGAATGACTTACCCCAAAAGTTATTGGATCAGTTGGACAGGAAAACAAGGAAAAATGCTTCATGTTTTATCAAATAAAAATCAGTGCATACCAAGATTATGTATTCCCTTTATTGAAGGAGGTATGGGCCTCTTTGAAACAGACTACATGCATAGATCTGCAATCATGGGACTGCACACGCATATCCTGAAATCATCAGAGCTAAACACAGTGAAAAATTTGAAACATGGGAACAAATCTAAGATGTCCTGCTTAGTTTAGCAGAAGCATATCAGTGTCAAACAGGAATGGAAACCAAACCAGAAGTAGAAAAAATTAGGCAGCAACTGAATGTGCCAAAAAAAAAAAATACAAAAGAAAGAATGCAAGGGGAAGGATCAGACATGAAGGCAAGAAATGTGGAAAGGTATAAATATAGCTGCAAATATAGACATCTCCAAGAATAACCTCATGTTGATTAGGATCTGATGCAGGAAGAGGAGGTGAATTTAAAACAAAAGATGAAAGGTTAATATTGATGACTCAAGATAGTGAACTATACACAGTATTTAAAAACAAACATTGACAATTTGGGAGAAACAAACAAATGCATGTTCTGTAAATCAGAACTGGAAACAGTTGCACATCCTGTTGCTGGGTATGATACACTAATGGCAGAGGGCCTGTACACTGAAAGGCATAATAATGTGGCAAGACTGTTGCATTGGGGATTACATTATAATATTGAAGTAGCCTCAAAGCATTGGAAACTTGAAATTTGTGTCATGAGTTTACACATTACCAATAGTTCAAAAAATAGATATGAGAAAACCATGTATAGCAGTCCATGAAAAGAAAAGTAGCATTGATAATTGAAATTGTTACACTCAGTGATTGCGTCTTATGTAAAAAGAGAGACAAAATCATAAAATACCCGGATTTGCAGGCTGAAATGATGGTAATGTGGAAGGAGGATACCCAGACAGTTCTAACAGTAGTAAGAATAATGGGTCTCATAAAAAATAATTTACAGTCTTATTTAGATATGTAACTGATACATGCAACTTTGTGTGAATTGCAAGAGGAGTCAGTTCCAGGCACATTAATGGGTGCTGCAAAGAGTACTTTTGGCTAACATCAAAGATTAAAACAATACTAATTTCATAAATGTTAATCATACTTTGACTTAGGAATGGGGTCCATTCCTGCCATGGTATTAGAAACCAAAAAGACTTGGATAAATTAAACCATTGGAAACCACTAACAGATATACCTAGCTTACAGCTCATTTATGGAGCTTGTCCCTTGGAGTGAACACATGCAATCATACTTCCATTTCTTGAAACTACTTCTCCCAAATTACCTTTGGACTTGCTATTTAACATCTTCATTAATGATTTCCACAAAGCCATTCCTAATACCAAAATTGTCCAATACGCAGATGATTCTACTTTGATCTGCTGCGCCTACAACCTAACAGATCTCCAGTCTTTGACTCAAACTGCCTTCTCAACCACTGAAAACTGGATGCACCAAAACCACCTCTCACTTAACGCTAACAAAACTAAGATTCTTCTACTCACTCCCTCAAAATCCACTCCCACTGATAAAAACTCATTTCAAATCACCAGACTTAACAACTCCATTATCAACATCGTTCCCTCCGCCAAACTCCTGGTGGTCACCATCGATGAACACTTAAAATTCAATACCCACATCCAACTTAACATCAAAAAAACCCACATAAAACTTGGCTGACTGTAAGAAACGTACCACGGAGCCCTTGTACCAGCAACAACAAGTAGGTAATCTTAACAAATTTATTTATCACAAACGTTTTCGCTGCACAAAGGTGCAGCTTCCTCAGAGAAAACAAATTAACAATGAGGTAAAAGTGCACGCCCCTTTTATACAAAGCAAAAGGGAAATGACAACATGGTAACGTGAAACTCATTGTAGTAATTGGTAAACAAGTAGAAGCCTTCACAAGAACAACTTGTTCCTCAAAGAGAAAATGCAAACATTAATTCATGTTAGTAATAAGCATTTCAAAGTGTGGAATGTTACCAAAGAAATAAACATAAAATTTAAAATGACATATTTAAAATTCTTAAAATATGTGAAAGAAATCATAACGTTAAAGTAAAAATTCAACATAAAAGGTCATTCAAATAACAACTCATAAAAAGTAAGTATAATATGCAGTAATGGATTAAATCTTAGTAAAAAAGTAATGGTAATCCATTATAAGTATGAACCATAATTAGCAACTGTGTACCTTAAAGATATTATTGTATAAACAACAATAATAACTAAAATCTAGGCAATATTTAACATGAGAGGTGCTACAACAAAGGCACGTCACATGAAGTCAGAAACAAAAAATTTTGTATGTTTTAAAAAAAGTCTTTATGTATGCATAAGAAAGTAAGGAATATCTACAAAGGGGGGTACTACCTTAAATAGCTCCTCAATTTGAGTACTGCTGAGATGTTACAGTTTTCGTTTAAACCCGGGTAGCAAAATGCGTCTAAACGCAGTTGCCACTCCAGTTCACGTACTTCTAAGAGTAGAGTTATTGGGCCTCCCCGGATGTTATTGGTCACTTGATCTATGGCCATAAACGAGAAAGAGTGCCCAGGGTGGTTGGCAATGTGTTTAGCCAAAGCGTTAACGTCAGAGTTTTTCTTAATTGCATACATATGCTCATAGACACGGTCCCTAAGTCTGCGATCAGTCTTTCCCAGATAAAATGAGGGACAGCAATCACAAAGAGCCAGGTATACAACTGATCTACTTTCACAGTTGAGTGGAGCTTGGATTAAAAACTTCCTGTCCCTTATAGTGTAGGTCTGCCCTACCTTCATTTTGTAACACCAGTTGCAAAACCACATGGGTACATCCCTGTGCGCCTGTTAAAGGTTTTTTTAGTTAGGTCCCTCTGTAGAAGTTCCTTAAGATTGTTGTTCCTCTTGAAGACAAAATTAGGACAGGGGCCTAATTTCTCAGAGAGGCCAGGACTCCCCAAGATAAATTGCCAGTTTTTCTTAATCAATGCAGTGGTAGTCTGAGTGTTAAGACTAAATGTGTAGACGTAACTAATGGCAAAATCGCGTACATGGTTGGTCAGAGAGATGTCATTAGGAGAGGGGGAACACTCAATGGGTGACAGTAGTGTGTTGTTAGAACTAAGGTCAAGTAGTACATGGCTTTGCAAGATAGGTTTATAAACCCCGTTTATCCTTTTGGCTGTAACTTCAAGCCTAATTTCATCAATGAGATTCCTCGGGTAACCCCTATTAAGGAACATGTTACACAAAAGTGTGCATTCGTTCTGAAAGGTGTCAAAATCACTACACATTCTAACAGCCCTAACCATTTGGCCCTTCACAATAGATTTCTTTTGTTTGAAGGGATGGTGGCTTGTGAAGTGCAGGAACGAATTACAGTAAGTTGGCTTTCTGTAAACACAAGATGTGTAGGTGTTCCCTTCCTTTCTCAACTTTACATCGAGGTAATCGATTTCTACAGGTGAAACGTTAGAAGTGAATTTCAAGAAGTCAGTAGTACCATTTAGAAACTGTAAGAAGTCTACGGCTTCTGTGTCATTACCATGGAAGAGGATGAAAATATCATCCAGGTAACGTGTGTAAAATTTCACTGTCTGCATCCTTTCACTGGAAAAAAGGAAGTTCTTTTCCCAAAAACCCATAAAGAAGTTGGCGACTGAGGCCCCACAAGGTGAGCCCATCACCACGCCTTTTTTCTGTAAAAAGTAATCCTTATCAAAAAGGAAGTAATTACATGAAAGGACTATGTCCAAGACTTCTGTAACCAAGTCAATTTCAGTCTGTGGTGCTCCACAGTCTAAAAGCAGGAGGGAAATCCATTCCACAGCTTCTTGGTGTGGAATGGAGGTGTATAAGTCAACAACGTCGATGGTGAGAAAATTATTCCCATCATCGAACGGAATGTTGTTGAAGTTGTCTAAAAAAGACCAGGAGTCTTTACATACACCCTGAAGGTCCTTCAGGTATTTAGACAGGATAGTGTCTACCAATCTGGCGCTGGGATATGTCATAGATGATCTACCATCAACCAGCGCACGCATGGGGGGATTATTGACATCCTTATGGACCTTGGGGATGCCAAACATGACTGGAATTTTTGGCATAGAGATGTCGATGTAATTGTAAGTTTCTATGTCAATCTTACCCTGCAAGAACAAGTCACGGAAGACGCCTCATCATACTATGGGTACGGTGTATTTCATTGAGAGAAGCAGGGGAATAGGCAGGTGTGTTAAGGACATCGAGCATTTTTTCGTTATACAGTGAATTGTCCATAATTACAAGTCCACCCCCTTTATCAGGTTTGACTACTCGAACTGGGTAATGGCATAATTCATCTAAGAGCGAGACTTGTTCTTTAGTAATGTTATACCGAGGAGTTTCGGTATAACTATTACATGCCTTAAAGGAATGTCTGATGTCTGCTTCACAGATCCTTTCAAAAAGCTGGAGAGAAGGGTGGATGGGGGGGTTATACACACTCGGTAGTTTGAGAGAATCATGTGGCAAGGCAACTTCATTGCTAAACAGTAACTTGAAATTTAACTTTCGGACAAAGCATTTTAGTTCAATAAGTTCCTTGGATATGTTACCCATTTTACTAGGGACAAATGTGTAACCAAGGGAAAGTAACTCAACTAATTCCTCCCTTAGTTCCAAGTCTGTGAAATTGTAAATAGTGAAGTCCTCTTTACGGTTAAGTGTAATTCTTGGACCTTGATGTAGGAAACAAGGGTTAAGGTCAGCAGTCGTGGTGAAGGAGGAAGAGACACCTGCTGTGTAAGAGAAATGAGAGTCCGAACAGTCAAGAACTGAGAGACCAGGGGAAGCTTCTTCCGCTTCTATCTCTTGTTGTGAAACTGTCGGTGGTTGCGGTTGCCTAAAAAACTGTTGTTGTTTTTGTTAGTATTGGTCCTATTTGTGTTGGTGTTATTATTGCCTTGATTACCCTTCTTAAACCCTTTAATCCTGTCACTGCGTCTAGGGCCTACCTCGTCCACTCCTACCTCATCTTCGTGAAAGTGAGGGCTGGCCGAGACAGGGTGAGGTGCAGGGTTAGGATGTTCCTGGTGGGATAAATAAATTCGTTAAGATTACCTACTTGTTGTTGCTGGTACAAGGGCTCCGTGGTACGTTTTTGGATTCCAGTTGTTCTTGTCTTTTGCATTTGACTGTAAGAAACAACTACTTCCTCTCTTCCTCTACTAGACATACTTTGGCCACTACCTATCTCCCCCCCTCTCTTTTGTATGGAGCTCCTCTGCTTACTAATTTATCTTCCACCCTCACCTCCAAACTGGAAGTATGCTATAATAAAATCTCCAGATTCGCTACCAAGGCAAAATCCTTCTCTCATCACCGCACCTCCCTTCAATCTTTAAATTGGCTTGAACTCCCCAATCAACTTGACTTCCTCCAAATTGTCACAGCCCACAAATTATTATTTCAACCTACTAGCTGCCCCACACTATCTAATATTCTACAACCATATACCCCACCCTCAGACCCCTTAGATCTACTCATCAAAACCTTATAACCATCCACAAACCCAAGCGCCCATCTGGTCAGCTTCTACTCTCCTTTTCCCTAGCTAAAAAATGGAATGCCCTGTCCTCTACACTGAGGACCTGTGACAACCTAAACACCTTCAAAACACAACTTCATTCTTACCTGTTTCTTCACAGAAAATGTAACTGCACTCTTCATCCCATAACTCCCAAGCTCTCCTTCTCCTCCTCTCCTGGCTATCCTTCATACCTTTCTAACTTCTCTCATAGACCTAGGTTATAAATGTAACTAATATTAACATCCAGCCATTATGCTCTATGCCTCCCATCCTCCTGGACAATTCATGCATATCTTTGTTGTTTTAGGGAATGATACCTGTTTGACTGCAATACTACCTGTTGTTGTAATACTACCTATCAATTGTAATGCAAATATTTTTCTCTGCAATTCATTATGTGATGTAACTTTGTTTTGTGGAGCTTTTCTCCCCGGGGTTCCACTGAAAACGGGCTCTTGAGCCCAGTGGACCTCCCCGGTCCCCAAACTGGAATACATAAATAAATAAATAAAGGCCTGACCCATCTTGACTTTTTTGTATTAGTTGAAAGGCCTGACCTGATTGCACAATCTAAAACCTTGGACTTTGCTAACAAGCATTTGTTCTTAGCCAGTCAATGAACTGGGTTTAGACAGACCATGATATTCATAGCTCTTTGCTTTATTTCTAAATGTATTCTCTCCTATAACAACTAACTAGTTGATTTAGAGGTTTATTTGTACATTTGAAATGGCAATTCAGCTCTGTAAGTCAAAACCATAACTAGACTTTATGTTATAGGCTTCACTCAAGAAGGTTCCTTAAAATATATTTTTTATCTAAACATGCCATAACATGTATATGAAACCCAGCGTGAATTTGGGGGACCCCATCCAATCATCTAGGTCCCCAGTGAAGGATGGTGGGGTATCACACACTGATTAATCTGTAAGTACAGTATATGTCTGTCATGTCTTATTAATCTGCTGGTGCAGATTTAGGTCCCTGGTGCCAGTATTTTTGAACCATTAAACTTGTTGAGGTATAAGAGATACAGTGTTTCTGGAGCTATTTGTCTTTTACAGATGTAAGATATCAATTATACTGGAAGTACATTTTTTAATCAAAAACCAACATTTAAACAAACATACTGGATGGACAAGTATATTACCAAACATTTATCAGATTTCTAAATTAGACTTCCCTTGTATGTAAAATATAGTGACACCCCTCCATCCTTCAAGATGAAGCTTGATGATTGGATGACAGTCTACAAATTAATTCCAAGCCTGTCCTGCTTTTCCCTTTGGGGGGGGGGGGTGTACATCATGAGGGAGGGTATAGCATATGGTGTCAAGATGTATTAGTATTACAATTCCTGCAGTCTATAAGTACAGCAGTAGTGAACTTCTGTAAAGAAATTATATTTTAAGCAATATTTGTCAGTCTCAAAATCCCGGTGGAATTTTTTTTGATCATTATAGATTCATTCACTTGAAAAATTAATCTTTTAGCATAACGATGCTTGTATCCTGGCTTCCGACTCAGAGTATTAGTGATTTGGTTTGCTTACTTTCCCAACAACTGCAACTAAACTTTTTTTTTTTTTTTTTTACATTAACTTCTTAATTATAGATGCCATACCTTAAGGTTTCCTCTTGTATCAATCTTCACAAAGATTTGAAGTTGCTGTATTTACATCAGATACTCTTGGTTTCTTTGGTGCATGAACACCTGATATGAAATCACTTTTCATAGTCACACAATTTTTCCTTTTGAATTTTAATTAATTCTAATTTTATTACCATGTATTGCAATATATTACACATTGCAGGTTTCTATAGCAGTGCCAATATTTTTGTTCTTATCATTAATGTATCTCCTGCTGTCTGCCTGCCACACACCAACCGTTCACACAAAGACAATAGGCTTATTGTCCCTCCTTTCACCAGGGGTGCAAGCAAGCAGCAGGTGTTTTGTTTGTAAGACGCAACTTCTCATGTATTAGTGGCTGAAGTTGGACACACAGGCCCTGTAATTCCCTCCCTCCAGTTGGTGGGTGCTTTTGCTGCCACTTATGCCCCCCACCCCATACCATACCTCCACAGTGAAGTACTGGTGAAGCAGGTTGACCAAAGTCCCTCATCTGTTCCATGCCTTATTCCCATCCTCAGCAGGAAATGGCAATGCAGCAGGAAGGAGCATCACCCTAACCATTATCCATGGAAAAGTCACACGCACTTCATTCCCAGCTTCCCTTTCACAGGTCCTACAGTGACCAAGCCACTTATTGAATATCAGTCACCTAAATCATTACCAGGGCTCTATCCCCCTAAACTATAGAGCTGGGGGTGTAGCTGTACATTATCTTCTGTTTTGAATGGACAAATGAGAGATCTTTACTTTTTTTTTTGCATATAATTGTTTCATATCCTTTAATTTTATTTCATAATCTTGTATAAAACTGCCTTTGGAGTGTCTTTTTTTGTCCACAGTTGCATATGTAACTGTTACTAAGCCTCTTGTTTTACCATTGTGGACAACAGTGAGAGCAGGCCTTAATGACAAGATTTTCATCTTCCATTGAGTATTTTGTAAAGTAAATATTTCCAGCCATTGCCCTGTTTTTCAGTGATGGGTGCTTTCTTTACCCATCCCCTGAAACAAAAGTATCCAGTCAACATTTTTACTTACATTTATTTTCATGACATTCACAACATAAATTTTATGTTTATATATTGCATGCAAGACAAATACCCCTTCATTCTCCATATAGAAAACATCTCAAAACTGTTGATCTGTCAGAGCTTTCCTTTAAACATCATGTGTAAAGGTTTTTTTT
Organism: Protopterus annectens; assembly: GCF_019279795.1. Taxonomy (NCBI): domain Eukaryota; kingdom Metazoa; phylum Chordata; order Ceratodontiformes; family Protopteridae; genus Protopterus; species Protopterus annectens. Next base: position 659,358,930 of record NC_056739.1, read on the forward strand.
CTTAACATTTTTGTTTGCAATCATAAGTGGGCTTTATGATTCAGGTTTATATGACTGAGTTTTTGGAAGACTCAAAATTCATATGACCAAGACCATTTCATCAAGTTTCTAAAAATTTAAATTCTATATTAAAAAATCTACATTTTTGCAAGGTGGCAACCCCCCCCCCACACACACACACACACACACACACGCTGCCTGCAAATTATATATACCAGCTCCTGTAAATTATATATACCAACTCCAAGTTCAAACTACAGTGGGGAAAGGGTAAATTCCCCTTTGATACAGTTCTATGTAGATCTGAGTATGATGGGGATCAGGGTACTTACCCTTTTCCCCACTGTAGTGCATTCTCAGAGTTGGTATATACAATTTTCAAGGGATTGGGGGGTGCAGGGGAAGTTGTCACCCTGCAAAATGTAGATTTTTTTTTTTATTTTGGGTTGCTGAAAATTCAATCATATGGTATCAACCATATGAATTTTGAATTTCCAAAAACTCTTAGTCATGCGAACTCTTTTGATTCTATAATATGTAGTTTTATGTACGTTTTCACTGAAGTATAGTTATCGCAATTAATAAAGTTGCGTTTGTATTTCTGGTATAATGAACATCTGCCAGGTATTTAATGATTCCGAGTCATGTGGTGCTGCATTTTAATGATACAATAAGGAAGATGAGCAGCTTGTAGTAGACGATAGTTTTCTGCTGTCTGCTGTAGATTTCAACACAAAGTGGCACAGACTGTCAGTCACACGGTCCAACAATCCCACAATAAATTTCACTATATGCATTTATATTCAAAGAAATAAAAAGAACTAGAACATGAAATTCCTAGGAAAGTGTATACTGCTTAGCATACAAGGTAATAGAACAACTGCAACAGATACTTCTCTACTTGAAATGATCACAAGTACAAAACTAGAGGTATGTAAATCATTGTAATGTCAGCCTACAGCAAAGCATGACTAGACTAGCACTGGAATGAAAAATGCCCACTGAACTGAATGGGCTTCTCAGCCAGCTGGAAGATCCACCTGTATGCACAAATGCGTACTGAATGCAGTATCTGATGGGAATCCAGACTGCCTGCAGAACCATCTTCCATATACAGGTGGGAGCTGTAGTGCAGGCTTTCGGAGTCAGTGAGGACAGAGCCTGGGACCATGAATATGCATGGTTCTGTATAGAGTGAGCCATCCCCAGAACTCCTATGGAGATAAATCTAGTTTTGAAAAACAGAACGCTGCAAGCTAATAATCTGATGGACTAGAAGCCCTGCAAGCACATACCTCTGCTTGGATTGTGAGAATGCAGGTATGATGGCCATGCTACCCACATATGGGGATTCTGCACAGGACAACCTCATGGTCATGCAGCTCCACCTGTATGTCACTCCTGACTCCTTGTGAACAATACAAGGTCTGACATATTGGTGGAGCTACTACTCCAGAGAACATTTACTGGTAACAGCTGCCCTGCAGAGTCCTAAAAGAGGCTTGGGGCTGTGCTCAGAATAGGCAAAGAGATTTAACAACAAAATATATTTGAATCCCAATACCTTTTTCTTGGCATGAGGAGATTCTCCAAATCAATACCTCAACCTAAAACAATGAGTGAGAAGGTCACTCCTTTGTACACTGTTTCATGTCATGTAAGGGGAAACCATGGAGTTAATGTCCTTGAGGTATTGATTTTCCACTGAGTGACCTCCCAAACCTCTTGTATCAGAGCCACATGGGATATATGCAAATGACCCTTGTGAACATCACGTGTTTCAGCTAATTGGCGATTCTGAATGCCCATGACTTGTTTTGTCATTTTAATGGACAATTTCAAGCCAATAAAGCCAAACCTCACTAGCTGTGGATATGTATATTTCGGCCTTGTTATGACCTCGGCAGGACAGCACAAGCAGAGTGTTTGACTAAGCATTAGAAACACAGGGCTGTTACACCCAGCTGATTGATGTCGTTTATCATTAGGTCACTACAAAAATATCCCAAACAACAAACTAAAACAATGAGTGAGAAGGTCACTGAAAAACCAATTAGTAAAAACAAAATGAAAATTCCAGCAAAGCTAGAACTTCCACTGAGTGACCTCCCAAACCTCTTGTATCAGAGGCACATGGGATATATGCAGTGACCCTAATGATAATGGACAAATGCTTAGTCAAACACTCTGCTTGTGCTGTGCTGACGAGGTCATAACAAGGACAAAATATGCATATCCGGAGCTAGTGGGGTTCAGCTTTATTGGCCTGAAATTGTCCATTAAAACGACAAAACAAGTCATGGGCATTCAGAATCACCAATTAGCTGAAACACCTGATGTCCATAAGGGTCATTTGCATATTTCCCATTTGCCTCTGATACAAGAGGTTTGGGAGGTCACTCAGTGGAAATTCAATACCTCAAGGAAATTAACTCCATGGTTTCCCCTCACATGACATGAAACAGCATACAAAGAATTAGTCCAGATGAAAGAACTCAAGCTAGAAGATCTAGAAGACTCTCTTTCTGATGCCCTCCTTGTGGGAAGGATGAAGATAGCTTGTTGAAGTTTCAAGCTGTTTATTCAGTTAAGTAAGTAGATTGACAGGACATAATCAAAAACTGCCACCAGATGATACAGAATCAGGAAGCAATTGGATAGCTGTTTGGCATACAGTACATAGAAAAACAAATTTTTAAAACTTCCTTAATGATAATGTGCAACGTATCTTTTTTCCTCTCACGATTCTGAAATATGTTGGCAAAATTATTCTGTATTAATGTCCAAGTGAATTTAAATTCATAACAGTATGGATAGTAAAATGGGTACATTGAAGAATCAGGAAAATTAAAAATAAATAACCATCTTGGATAGCCGATGGGAGAAAGATTACCTTTATTCCTTAGATTCTGTAACAGTAGGCAATGGGAGTATACAAACAGCTAGCAATTTCAGATTAGTTAAAACACAACAGAAAATGCTAACCCAGTAACTGAATAACAAGATTTTTTTTTCTGTTTTAAAAGCTACCTTAAAAATAGGCCATCATTTAACATGGACAGGGTTGGGATAGTCTGATATGGAAACATTTAGTCTGCAATACAATACAGGAGATTATGTCATACATATGACAAAATGATTAGACATTGCTGTAGGTGGACAGTTTTAGAACATATCTGGCAGGATAAATAAGACAGCTTCCAAACTCACTCATTATATAGCATGATATAAACTACTAACAAAGGTTAAAGCCTTGCTAACAATTTTCTCCAACATAGTGCTAACAGGAATGGAATTGTAGGGTACCAGATTCTACCTCCCTTTAATACAAAATGCATAAAATCCTTGGAACATATATTGCCGGTGTTCAGAAAAAAATGGAGCCTTTTACATAAGCTTAGGATCATTTCTCACATAGGAGATGGTGAATGACCAGTCTTATCCTATATGATGGTATAATTATATTACATAGATCCAAGTGTAATAGAAAAGAAAAAAAAAGCTAGCTAAGTAGAAGTGTTGTGAATACATAGTATAAACTGTTTCTGCAGATCAAAGAAGATAATTACATGGGGATTATAACATAGTCAGAAGGCACAAAAGACCTTAAAAGATTACCTGTCTCAGTCTCAGGATTTGTTTATACCTCAAACCGTAGACTTTAATCTAACAATAAAACAAATACTCTTAATCTAGTCATAAACAAAACTTTAAACCTATCCCTGTCCTCCATCAGTTCCCAATATTGGACCTTTAAATCACTGTTAGCTTTTTGGTTTACAAATGTTAATGGAAATATGGGAGTCGAGAGTCACAGAACTGATGAAGTTAACTGTAAAGCAGGAGTCTAACAGAAACTTAAAGGTACGGTATTGGGAAAATATTTAAGTGGTGATTAAGCAGGCTCTTGAATGGCCTATATAGTCTGCAAGTTTTGTAGCTAATTCATTGAGTTGAAAATACCAATGATTTTTGCTAGTTATACAAGGGTAGGTGGCTACATTGAAGGTCTTTCAGTCTAATATCTGCTCCACACAAACTCATCCCAAAAGCCTTGGCCAAACTGCTCTTGATCCAAATGTCCTGAAATAGCCTCCTTCTGTGAAATATTTCTATTTATTAACTGTGATATGTGCAGCTCCTAACTGTAAAATGTAAATTTGTTAAGTTTTTCTATTTTATTTTAAGAGATATACGATCTCTACTAATTTTACTGCCACGTCATTACCACTGCATCTAGCAACTGTGGAGCTCTTCTCCCTGGGCTTCTGTTCAAAATGGATATCAAACCCAGCTGGACTTCCCCCGTTAACAAAAACAATAAATTAATCTAAATAATAGTGAAAGGCATAAATATACACACAGCACCAAAAGGGCATTCACAAACTTAACACGCTGTGCAAACATGCTCCTTTATTATTCACCTGATTTTAGTAAAATTCCTGTTTAGTACAACACAATGAAACTGGTCTTGCAGAAATTTCATGTAACAAAAGAACAGGTTCTCGACCCCGTGGAGATTGACAGCATCAGAGTGTCTTGTTATAGCTTTCTAGCCCAAAGTTATTGTTATAATCATACTTCATGCTGAGCCTGAGGAATATCTCATGAAAGTATGAAATTAAATAAGTGACTCTGTAATAAGTATTATCAGACAAGATACCAAGTACCAAAATCATATCTGTCCAGTATTAGATTAGCGTCCGATTACTGATGGCCATCATGGCTCAATACACATTTGTCTCACGAAGACTGAACGTGTCCAGATTAAGCTTGGAAAACCCTGTAACATTAAATCCTTGGTGGCCGGTGCTTTGCTGTCGACCTCTACATCAATATAAACCATCGCAAAGCTGCACTTGCTTTGTGGAAAGCAACATAGTCCTGTTGAGCTAATCATCAAGGAGATAGGTTTAGAATGAGCTGAATTGTTCCTAGGCTATCACATAGGTGTGTTCCCATGTACCTTTAAATTATATTATGTACCTCTACACTGAGATGGTGTCCTATCATACACCTTGGAAAGGCTTTTCATACCCAAAAGCCAAAGGCTATATTTTCTAGGCAAACAGTTTCCAATATCATGATGATGGTATATATCGAGGAACGATAAACAGTGTTGTCATACACTTTGATTCAGTCATAAAGCCTTGGTGTTGCAAAATATGTTTAAATTTGTTTGATACAACACAATACCATACATCAATAGCAGATATTTAGAAAAATAAACATCTTGAGTCCCCCGGCCACCACTGGTATGTTAACATATGGTGCAGTCATAGTTTTATTCTGATGTGGAAGCGACTAAAGCTGGCAAGTCCATAATGTCAAAAAAGATGAATGTAAAGCTGATGATTTTGTAATAGCTGGCATTTGCATACTAACCAATCCAACACACCTTCCTACACATACCAAAATCCACAATCATTCATACAGCTAAACACTCTCCACAACTCTAATTTCAGTCATAAGCATAAACTCACATACAAATACACCAGATGCACCTGCATGCAGCTGAATAGACTACAATCTCCACCCTAAAAGTCTCCCAAATTACAAATATCAGCTCCTAAGGTTTCACTCTCATAAAGCAACATTCCCAACCAACCTCCTCGTTCTCCTAACATGCTCCACTCATTCGCACTTAGATGGGAAAGCAGTAGGAGAGGAAGACTAATATCCTATTACTCACACCTTACATCAACTTTCAGTCCTCTCATTTTCCACCTCAAAAATGTATTTACTGACTCACACCAGAAATTTGTTGACTTAACTTCAACTCTATCCCCTCTCAAATCTACATAAATACAAATCTTACCACCACAGACTAATCTCTAAAACTTTTGTGCAAAACCCAAATCTAAATTCATATGGTTGACCTTAAAGCTTAGTGGGAATATTCAACCCAACTCAGGCCCAGCTTCCACCATATATTCACCCCACCACCTCTGCAAACCCCACGTCTGGTACACAACACTCCTCAAATTCCTCCTCTTTGCTGTCAGCATTAACATAAATATCTATAACAAGATACCTGAATTTCATGCATGGCTTGTCCAACACTCACCTGACATTGAGGTACTAACCGAGACCTGGCTGAAAAAGGAAACGAATGATAATGAGATACTCCCTCCAGACCACAACATCCGCAGAGCTGAAAGAAAACATATGAGAGCTGGATGAGTTGCAATACTCTATAAAAGTACCCTTCCTCTGTCTCTACCACCTCTAACTCGTCAACAAAGCAGAAATCCTAGTCATCACTCAAACTAAACCAACACAGATCGATGTACACTATAGGAGTCTACATTCCTCCTGGTAACAATCATAGCACTACAGATGATATTGTCTGCAGACTCACCTCTAACATTCCTCAACAAAAAAATACAAGGCGTCGTAAAATATGGACTGGATCTCAATGTCTTCTAGCAACGCACCTCAAAACATAAATCTGTACAGACTTGCTCAACTGATGATCTCTTCCACTCACTATAATAATAAAAACAGAGGAACCACCACAGACTGGATACTCTCCTGTATGCAGAGTAAAATCTCTACTTCAGTTAACCCACTCTGACACTAAATGACCTGATACACTAATCTCCAAAGTAGTAATTGTGGACCTGGGTTTGGTGGAAGTCAGCACACTGAAGGATGGTCGGGAAAGATGGTTTGTTTATTACGGCATTTTTAGTAGTGATGGGTAGAAGTATTACCTGACATTGGGATTGGCATGTTTTAGTATTTTGGGGTTACAACAGTGGAATGGAGTTACAGGAAATAAACTTTAAGAGATGGTGGTCAAAATAATAGTGAGTTGGACTTACCCTCTATTTTTCGCTCTGACAATGTTTATGAGCAGATTCCACAGTCGAGCGGAAGGGATGAAGAATGCCAGAGTGTGAGAACAAGGAATACAAAGACTGCTCCAAAAAGTTATAAGGAAGCAGTGCATTGTGATCGTACTGCAGGTAATTTTACCAATGAAAGACTTTCTAATAGTAAAAAACAACAAACTGACTTTTTGACAGTATTAAATTATAAGTATTGTTTTAAAGGTAGTAAAGCGCCAAAACTGAATTCAAATGATGTGAATTTAACGTATGAACATAATATTAAAGTACTTGATGAGTTATTATTTAAGCTTAAGAATTTGGAGTTAGAGAATGTTTATTTAAATGAATGTTTGAATTTGAAAATAGTCCCAAAGGGGCTAAGGGTGTGCAAATACCCGAATAAGGTTAAAATTGGAAGCGAGTTTCATTTTGAATTGTTGGATATTTTTGATAATTGTGGATTTAATATCCTAAAAGCCATTATTAAAGAAAATGATACAGAAATGGAAGGCCTAAACAGGAAGATTGATGAAATAAATATTTCAATTACAAATGACTTGCTTTTTCCTTTTGAAGAAAACAAAAGGAAATATTATGATACCTTGCAAAATACTGAGAATAGTATTCGTAATATTTTTGAAAGGAAATGTAGGAAACTGGAAAGGGATGTTAAGGAGTATAAGGATAAGTCCCATTATCCAAACCCGAGAAGTACTAATTTTCAGAGCTATGAAAGAAGCCCCCAGGATGAGGATGCTAGACATCTCGGTATGAGAACCCCTGAGAAGGGAAGGAATGGGGATTATTATATGGAAGATCCTCCTTTAAGAAGGTCAGAAAGGATTAGGAACAATTACCAAAAAAATTTTCAAAAGAATTCTCAAAAAAACTACCAGTATGGGGGGGGGGGCGTCATACTACAGGAACAGGAATCAACAAGAGTGGTAATTCCTTGTGATTCTGACACTATCAGTAAAGAAGGGTATGTGTGGAAATACAATGGCTACAGTATTTATAACTATAGTGGTCTAGATATTACAGAAACTTTTTTTAGTTTGTTTACTAAAGGGTTGAAATTTGTTCCAAACAGAAAAGCAGACATAAGGAAGGTCATTATAGACCTGAAATTGTTCTTAAGGAAGAAAAATTTAGATCTTATTTTCCAAGGACAAAAAACTGATGGGATTATAACGATGCCCTTAAAAGAAAAAGTACATTTAACCCCCCTTTGAACCCGCAATTGAAAAATTTTGAGGTAATGATGGAAAAGAAAATTAGGAAGGAACTTTCTAAGAATTGGACAGTCCCTAACCTATCCAAGGATGAAACTGATTTATTATATACCCTAACAAATGATTTAGATATTAGGGTTATAAAACCAGATAAAGGTAGAGGGACGGTCTTAACGGATCAGGTGTTTTATGAATCCAAAATGTTGGAGGTCTTGGAAAATGATGAAAGATATGAAAGAGTGTCATTAAATGAAATTAATATAGGAAATAAAAATATTTGGTTGGCCTTGAATGATTTAGTATTGGAGGGGTCAATTGATTTAAATGCTTTCAAATTTTTAAAGGTTGATAAGCCCAGAGTGCCTACAATCTTTGGGGTGCCGAAGGTTCATAAAAATATTGATAACCCCCCAATGAGACCAATAGTGGCATCTGAAGGCTCGGTCACTGCACCGTTAGCAAAATGGCTTGATGAAAAACTTAAAGATGTATTAAAGGAAGGGCCAGGTATTGTTAAAGATTCTTGGGACTTATTGCAAAACCTTAAGAAAGAAGTTTTTGATAGAAATACCACTTTTATAACCATAGACATTGTGGACCTCTTTTCCTCTATCCCACATGAGGAAGGATTGCAGTGGTTTGAGGAAGCTCTGATTAGTTATGGGAAATTTAGTAATAATGATTTTTGCCTGATTTTGACCTTCATGGAGTTAGTTTTAAGTAACAATTATTTGCACTATGAAGGGGAATTTTTCAAACAAACAAAGGGAGTAGCAATGGGGGCAAGATGTGCCCCTATTTACACTAATATTATCCTTTCAGCTTGGGAAAATAAATATATTCTAAATTCCCCTTTTAAAAAGTGTTGGAAGCTATATAAACGCATCCTGGATGATATGTGTTTCCTATGGGTAGGGACAGATGATGACTTTGCTGCTTTCCTTGAGTATATAACTCATTCAATTAACTTTTTGAAATTTACTTATGTGAAGGATAAAGATAACTTAAAATATTTGGATATTTTTATAGGTAAAGGAGATGATATTTTTTCCTCTAAAGTGTATAGAAAAGGGAGTTACTCGAATTCATATCTTGCCTACAATAGTGCACACCCTCATCACCAAAAGAAGGGTATTATTAAAGGACAATTTGTAAGGGGTAGCCGAATGACGTCAAGGGACATTGATTTTTGGGATGAATGTGAGAAATTAAGGGGAATGTTCTTGGCCAAGAGGTTACCCCCAGAAATTAATTGAAGAAGTAGAAGAGGAGGTAAGAATGGGAAGAAACAGTAAATTTAAGCCCATTCTAGGTGTAATGAATTGGCAAGAGCAAGCTGTGAAAAATGAGAAATATGAGGGTAAGAATAATTTTGTAATGGATTTTAGTGGCGAAGCCTTGAAAATCAGAAAAATGATAGAAAGCGAATGGACTAAATTTGGGGAAACTTCTGACTTGGAGTTCCCGTTTTCTTCCCCCCTGAAGTGCACCTATAGAAAAGGTAAAAGCCTTAAAAACTTTTTTGAAAGTAAATATCAGAAGAACAAACTTAAAGAGGGGAGAGTAGGGACATACAAATGCGGAAGATGTAACCAATGTGGTTTTGTATTTCCCAAAGATACCTTATATATTTAGAGCAGGGATATATTGATTCAAAGTAAACAATATGCAAATTGCCAGACAAGTGGGATTATATACTTAGCTTTCTGCAAAATTTGCGATGCATTCTATATAGGGAAATCAGAGAGAAAGCTAAGAAATAGAATATATGAGCACTATTATGACATTAAGATTAAGTGCATTAATAATGCCCTATATAGACATAAAGTGAACTGCGAGCAAGCCTCTTTCACTTTTTTTGTACTGGAAGTAGTAAATAGAGATATAAGAGGTGGACCATGGGAAACCTCCATTGAGTATAAGGAACTTTTATGTCAATTGTATTTAGAGGCCAATAAACCACCCGGGTTGAATGATACCATATCCATTGCCCCTGTATTAAAAATGAGAGCGTCTAAGCTATGAGGAATAGTTAAAGATGAAGTTTGTCTCCTTTTTTATCAGTAGATGGCGCTTTTTGTTAAAGTAATGTATAAATATGGGATATAAGTGTGTTTTATACTAGATTAATGAATTAAATATGTTATTTTTATATAAAGATTTTTAGAAGAATTATTTATAAGTATTTATTAGAAGCAAAGTGTAATTTAATGTATGTTTTTAACATCTTTTAATGTAGATTCTGTGTGTTATGAACTGACTCAGATTTCAATATGGTTTCTGATGGAGTGTACACAATTAATTAATTATGAAATGATTTCTTAATTTATTAATTAATTATGGTCATTAGTAAGTGTACTTAAAGGTGATTGCAACACATTGATGTTATTCAGTCATATCTGAGGAAGTTGAGTAAACGAAAACGCAGTGTGGATATTCAGCGTTAATGTGCTTTTGTTCTGTGGTTCGTTCCTGGTGTTGTTCTGTATCAGACTTTGTGGATTAAACGTTGGTGAGTAAGTTTTATAGAGCCATATTTCCTCCACGAGTGTTACTTGTTTTGTTAAACTTTAAGAGATATTTGAGTAGCTGGTAGGAAGACTGTTTGTAGGTGACGATGAAGTAATGGTTGAGATGTGATTATTTATCATTACTACTGGTGGGGATGTTAGGAAAAAGAGGAGGAGGATGAATGAGGTAATAAGGAGGGGAAGAGCATTTTTAGTGTACAAGTCTTGTAGTACGTTGAAGTGAGTTAAAGAGTAGCAATCATAGTGTGGAGAGAGCAGGTAGGTTTTGATGTGGAGGGAGCACAGTGAGATTTGAGAAGGAATTTAGAACAGAAGTGGATGGGGGTGTTATTAGAACAGTTTGTCACTGGATAGTGGAGTTTGGTACAGGATAGGTGGATGGGTAGAGGAAGTTGTGTTAACAGAAGTACACGTTTAGATGTAGTGGGGTGTGTGGGAATTGGGAGTAGAGTAGGAGTATAACAAGGGCTGAATGGAGCAGGTTGACACACAGTGAAGTAATTACCAGGAAAACAAAATCTGTAAAACTGCAGCAAGATAGGTTCTGATAACTTTAAAGGAATTAACAGAAGTTGCTAAATCATTAAGATACACCCAAGTTAATGCAATACTGCCTATTGAGTTTGGCATGAAATTAATACAAGAAAAGAAGGTAGGGGTTGACACTTATTTCCTGTTTATTATCTTGTATTTTAACTCTGTTTTCAGCCAATTTCAGTTTTTTATTTACAGGTCTATGGGTATTAAAAGACACGTTTCTGTAAGAGAACAATATTGGGGGGGGGGGTGTTCACTGGGCATGTGCATGCTGACCTCTGAATTAGTTAGCTTTAAGTGCACTGGGTAGATTAAAACTTGCACTATAGGTTATATCACTGTTTTGAAAGTGGTTATACTTGAAAAGCTATTGTACAGTAGTTTTGAGTGACATAGTTCATACTTTTAACAGTTCTGGGTCTTCTGGAGAGGCTTTAGTTTAATTTCCAGCTGGATATACAGTTTGACGTTTCTCAGTAAAAAACATGTCCCAATAGACTGAGATGTGGAGAATAACACTGAAATGATAGATTAAGCCTGGGTAGCTACAAAAGAAAAAATGGATACAAAGACACGGTGTTTGAACTCTAACACACTGATGCAGAAGTGAGAGAAAACGATATTTAAGTTTAATTTGATTCTCGGAAACTGGCTTACATATGTTTTAAATGAATGCATTTCTTCTTTTGTGCTTTTGCAACTATAGTGAAATTGAGCTGTAGAAGTTCCTTTGGCTGCAAGATTGTTTTAACTTTTACAACTGATATTTTCAGAAATACTGTGTGCTCAATACACGTACTGTAGAGTGAAGCAGCTGATTTCACTTTAGTCATGGGGCAGAAGAGTGATTTTGAATTTGGAGCCACAAAGGCTATAGTAGCTGAGAGAACAACTGGAGAACCAAGTTATTGAAATTCCAGCATTTATACAGACTAATTCACTTCATTATGAGTACATTATAGCTGAAGTATGACCAGAAAATTTGGCTCTTTGCTATCACTAACCAGTTTATGACTTAAAATGGTCCTTCAAGCAGAACATTTAAACTTGTTAGGAAATAAAGGTAGCATAAAATAAGAGTTTAGTTAAAAACAGCAAAGTGACTTCTTCAGATTACTTAAAACAATTTCATATCTAATGTATATGTATAGCAGATAAGCACGTTTGAATAACAGTAATGCTGTTAAGGAATATATATAGGCGTTAAGCCTGAAATAATTACACAGCAGCTAAATTTATCATGGTAATTTAACATTTCTTGAAAGGAAAATGCTGAAAAATTAGATATTGATATTTGTACTGTCAAATATGTGAGATAAGAGAATATTAGGAACTCTACAAAGACAAATGGAAGTTTTTCCATCAATCTTAAAATGAGATCTATGCAAACAATGCGATTGATATTGCTGAGTTAGATGAACATTTATCAATAAATTGCAGTATTAAAATTATGTTTCATCAATCCAGTCATAACAGTAGCATTTTGTTTCAGTTTTTATTGTCTTACAGTCCATTATAGGCCATAATTAATATACTCTGTTTCATACGTTATTGGAAATAAATAAATGTGTACTTTAGAGAATAAAAGGCCTCATGGTCATTGAGCATAATATCACTAACACTGATTGACAAGTATTCAGTAATAATTATAGAGTCCATGTGTGGTTAACTGTTGTAAATGCTTTCAGACAAGTGATTGTACTGTCACAGGTTTGCTTTTATTATCATTTATAAAAGATCAAAGTGCAGTATTTTTAGAACCACTTAGTAACAGGGATCAGTCATTCATCCTCCTCACATTTCATTGCACTTGACTAAAAACTATGATGATATATTACAACTTCAAAAAGAGCAGACAGTGGGAGATTTATGGTATTGTCAATCATATTATATCAAGCTGCATATCTCGTCTTCTTATCCAAACAATGTTAATCAAGTTATGAAAAACTTCAGTTTTGTTCAGACTGGATGGAAATATTTTAATTTTCAGCTCCAAACATAAAAAAATGTTTACACACTTACTCAGTTCTGATAATGTATATTATGCATACATTAAGACTAATATAGCATAGTGGTTATCACCAAAAGAGAACATAGGATTTTTCTAATGCATTATGGTACTGGTCTTTGTACATGTTGTGTGCAAGAGGGACAGATAACTCTGCCGGTGTTTACTTATATTCCCCTGAAAATTAATAAAATATCATTAAAGATGCATATGAGACAGGGTGTAGACAAGCCTATTATCAAGTACCCTGATATTGTATTCTTTGCTGATTGCTGGGATCTGCATTTTCGAGAAGCTTTACTGACAGTGTTACCTTATAAATTTGCTACTATATGCTTTTCTTGGTACCTAATTATTGTATTCCTGCAATTTTGGCCCTGGTAATGGGATTCGACATAACTTCCTTTTTTTACGTGCCTGTATAAATTTGGCACGTTTACGAGGCACTTGGCCGATTCCCAACAGAGCTCAGCAATACTTGGTGTCCCTACCTGTACCTCCGAAGGGAATTCTTTGCATTATGTGCTATCCAGGAAAAAAAGTTTAGTACTTGTATTTAAAAATCACACCTTCAGAAGTTGTGATAGTGATAGACTACTGACATCTTGTTTTATTTGTGCATTCATCTGTGTTTAAGGCTGCCAAGTTACACCTGCTCAAACTGTCTTGCTATTGTTCTGATCAACTTAAAATCTCCTTGTTTAGCTAGCATGTTAACATTTTTTTGTGGCAGCATATACTCTCAAGCAATATTTTTTATGCTTTTACAGAGGACTGAGATATTCCATCTATTTATTTTATTTTACATTTGTTGACCGGGCTAGTCCAACTGGCTACATGTCCATTTTCAGTAGATGCCCGGGGAGATAAGCCCCAAAAGAGTCTAGTGCCATGGGATGGTGGCCTGGTCTAGCTGATTTGGAAAACACAGACGTTTATCTATAAAACTAGTGCTGGAACTGTAACCTGCAGCATAGTGATGCATTGCACAAAGTTAAGATTAAAGCATCTAGTTTGCATGTCACATTTAGCACCAATACCATATCCCAGCACTATCTAATACCACATCCTAGGACTATTCAACTGTAGTCAATAATCCTAGGGACCGCTCTAGAAGACCTCTGTAAAACCCAGTAGTCAACCCATAACAGCAAACACTAAGTCCAGTCAACATGGAAATACAATTTCCGAATGTCTCCATACCCAGCTTGGTAGATATTGGCATTCTGAGAAAAAGTAGCAGTTGTCTGATATTCACTGGCTAACTTTAAATCATTAAGAAAACCAACACAGCATGCAAGAGATGTACACACAAAATTTCCTTGGACAAAAGAATCTCGAATACAAACAAGGCTGTCAAGCGATCACACACACACTGCATCCACCACATAGTGTCCGTACACACATAGACCATCTTATGCTGAGGCACTAAAAAGCAATCACACCAAACCTGAAAGACTTCCTAAGCCTACAGAAATAATTGCCTATCCTCAGTAATCTCTAAAGCTTATACCAAAAGCATCACCAAATACCGCATATAAGCCTACACCCAATGGATCCCCAAAAATAAAGCCCATAAGGCAAGCAATTTAGCCAGGAGTCTTGTACTAGGGGACTTCATTGTCCACTCACCAGACTGGATGAGGAGAAGATTATGGTCAGTTGCTTATATGTTGCCAGGATCTGCCAAGTTACACATGCCCTCATGTCATGGCACCACAGGGACCCATATGATTCCATCACAGTCCATGTGGATGCAAATGACTTGATACATACCTCTCTAGATTATATGAAGAGAATCACTAGTATGTACCTTGTATTGAGGAGCATTCTACCTTCACCAAGGATAATGTCACAGTATGAAAAAATATGTCTGACTTTAATGATTAGCTTAGTTTCTGTTGTCATTTCAAAGGGATTCAATATCTGTCAGCCCAAGAAGACATAGTCAACAGACTATGTTGCTTTGCCAAAGATGGCCTACACCGGTCTCCTCCACGCTTCTGGATCTTGGCAAAAAATTTATCCACCCTCTTAGAACCTTTTTTAGGTAATGTCAACATGACAAACCTACTGGCTTAGCAAATAAAACCTAAAGGTGTTACTGTTCAGTGCTAGGAACCTAGACATGAAACTCCAAACCTATAAGTTATCTTTACTGTGGAGAATACAGGCATCTGTGTCATTACTGAGATGTGTTTTAAGCCACAGAAAGTACTCCAAGCAGAGGAAGGCTTCAGTGCCCTCCACACATTTAGACCATCAGCCACACAGACAGGGATTAAAGGTGGAGGTGTCTTGATCTACATTAGCAACAAGTATACCTCAAGGTTTGTTAAACAGGATGATAACCAGGAGTCAATTTACAGGCAAATCACCTTAGATAGAGTCCCTTACCATATCTGAAAAAGATATAGGTCATCATCTATGTCACAAAAATCCCACAACTGTTATCTAGATCTACTGAGGACAGTCTCCCATCCAACCAAACATACGAGAAATTATGAGCTATTCTAAAGCAAACTATATCCTATTAAGGTCAGTTTATCAAAATTCAATGCCCCACCTAACCCAGAGTTCAAAACAGCTTATGCAGAAGTATTCATAGAAACAGTGAACACACATGCAAATGGCTGCATAGAGGTTGTTGTATCTAGCAGAAATAAGGTGAAAACAAACACCAAAAACTAAACCACGCTGGTGGAGTCCTAATGTTAACAGGGTATATAACAAAATGAAAAAAAGTCATGGTCAAAGTCAGAAAGAGCAACGCTCAAAAGGACAAGAGCTCACTAATAAAACTAAACAGCAAACTAAGAGGACTAATTAAATCCACAAGGCCAGTTATAAGATCAAGATAGATTGTCAGGCTAAAGACAACTATAATGCCTTCTACAGCTATATCTGAAACCTCAAGGTAATGTGCAACAGTGTGTATAATTGGTAGTTAATGATACCACCTTCAATGAGCAGAGTGATACAGTAAATCTGCTGGCTAACAAATATGTTCAAAGGTGTGTACTAGGATAATGACCACTTCCTTTTTAAGCATAGTCATTCATCCCAAATATATGACAAGTTCTGGCACCCTTAATAAGTGTATGCAGGGGCCTGGGAGATGAATCATTTACAGGCTGTGTCCATTAGAGACATTGGTGCCAAACCATGGATGAATTTCCTGTTCCCCATCCTATTACCCAAGCTACGCTTGAATTGGTTTAGGGAGTAACCCTGCTTCAAATGGATGGTGAGCCTGTTCCAGAGAAGGTGTAGTCTCTGGGATACATATCTGTCTTTCCAAAAGATCCTATTTATATCACAGGCAAGATTTATGTCTTTAGTATGGGTAATTATGGTGGTTTGTTTTCTGGATATGCAGGAGGTCCATTGAGGTGGATTCTGACAAAGTTTGCCCACACAAAGATTATCTGAGATAATTATTTTTATTAAATGTTTGTATAGTTATTCAGTTTACCACTTGGTAGATTTCTATTTCATGGGCGCAAAAAGCCTATACAAAAGGTATTGAGATCTCAAAAACTGTACTTATTCTTTTCCTGCTACTTATACACATCCATGAACTCTGTAAAAACGAGTACTGCATATTATTTCTCTTGATACATTTTCCCCAAAAAAATAGGGGTCATCTAGAATGGCTCTAAGTGACAATCTCCCCTGGATACAAAACAAGTCTGTCTTCATCAGGAAGAAAAATGGGGACTGGTCACATTAATCATGTGTATGAGCCTCTTAAAAGCAGCAATGTACAGTAATCATGTTCCCAAACAAGAGAAGAGTAATCTTTCATAATGTATTTCAGGAAACATGAGCCCTGTAAAAGTGGGCACAACCTCTTGTATTACATGTGATACAAGCATTGATAAAGAAAAATCAGACTGGAAAAAATTCTGTAAAATTGCTTTCATAATTTGCTTCAAGGAATATGAGCCCTACAAAGGCAGACACAGTCTCCCATAATACCAGTGATAACAAACAGGGCTTTTCATTCTGGTGACAGCTTCATAAAATCAGACATTTTCAATTATCAAACTGCAAACTGTAAACCACTCAATTAGATGGACCTGATGAAGCTCAGTTCAAAGTGCTTTCTAAACTATAGATCTACAGGGGTAGCTCATGGTGAGTTGTCATTTTTTGCTTGTAAAAGTTTTTTAATTAAGAATGAGATTTCACCAGTTGCTGAGCTGGTAAACAATCACAGGTCTCTCACAAATATTGCAATAAGGGCATAACCTCTAAGCTTTGCGATCAGTTCTTTGCTTTTCCATCTTCCAAATTTTCCTCCAATCAGCCCCTCTGGTACCTCCCACCATTATCTACAAATAACTGCCCTGCTGAATGTAATTGGCACAAGAACATTTGTCCTTCAACCTGCTTAATTGAATAAACTACTTGAAACATCAATAAAACTTCTTCATTCCTCCCACAGGGACGGCATCAGAGAGAGATTCTCCTAGATCTGCTAGTTAAGTGATTTTATTTAGACTAATCCTTTGTACTCTGTTTCCTGTTTGTACAGTCATTGTCTGGGGCACAGGTGGGTTTACCTAGACTTGACTTGAGTTTCCTGGATTAACTCACTTTACTTCCCCAAGGGTGTGTATGAGAAATTCGCCTAGCCCTGTATTGGTGAAGATATGGCTACTGTGCAAAAACTCCTACAGGTAAATCTTAGCCACTGCCAAAGACATGGTAGCAGCAACCAAATACAGTGAAATAGCAGACGTCATATCTCCACTGAAGTAATTAAAGCAAAAAAAGGACTTGAACCTGTTACCTCACAAGAAAATATTAGCGAAGAGGCCCCCTTCTTGGCTGATCTTCAAATGATTTGAATAAAGCTTAGCAAGGTCCATTAGAAGAATAACACCTTGATTAGAACCTGAAAAAAAAAGAAGACTAAGGTAGTGAAAGAAGAACCAACCGTAATTAAATTATATAATATTTTACTATACAAAATTACTAAGGAATAAGATGAAATTAATCCACTGCTGGTAACCAGACTCTTCAGGAATTTATCCACCCATCCATCCATAACAACCCCCCCTTTTCCCAATTTCTGCACATGGGTTTGGGGTGTCAAATCAACTGTGACCATCATCTACAGCCAATGATAACACCAACAGGTGGCTAGTCCTGCTGTGATATGTAGTCATGAAACTGTGTATATATTTTCTTTTGGCATCTTTCTTCATAGGTCTCTCTTATAATATGGATTTTAAAAATAATCAGAGAATTTTGTTGTTTAATTATGTAGAACTGTATTTGACTTGTTTTTACTAGTCATAGGACTTCTGTAATAGTGCTAGTCACACATAAAAATGAACTGTACATGTAGTTTTTCATATTGCACGGATGACACTAATATAAAACTAGTTAATTTTTGGTGCAAACAGAGGTACACTATTAAAGGCTGAAATGTTGATTTAAATCAGTTACAAGTGCTGTATTCTTTGAATTTTTGTTGGTTATATGGTTCATGCATGCATGTGCGTGCATGCGCACACGCGCACACACACACACACACACACACACACACACACACAGTTGCAGTTTTTAAAGAAAGCAAACACTACCTTTGCAGTGGCATCCAAGTCCACTCAGCTATTCCTGGTTATACTCTTCTTCTTCTTTCGGCTTTTCCCAGTTAGGAGTCACCACAGTGGATCACCTGTCCGCTCATGATTGGCAGTGGAGTTTTACGGTGTTGAGTTGCCAGCCCGGCGCCCAACCTTCCAGAGAAGGCACACGCACACGCACTCACGCCTAGGGCCAATTTAGTGTGTCCAATCCACCTACAGCATGTCTTTGGGATGTGGGAGGAAACCCACATGTCCACAGGAAGGACATGCAGACTCCACACAGAAGGCACCCCAGCCAAGGATCAAACCAGAGAACCTCTTGCTGTGAGGCAGCAATGCTAACCGCTGCACCACCCCGTCCACCCAGCTATTCCTGGTTACACTATGTCTTGTTAACCAATAGGAAAGTCCAAGGTTGTAGGTCTCTCCTAGGCCCAACTTTCATGTCTAAAAGCAATTGCTTGTACAGGCTGTGTTCCACAGATTATACCCCATGCTTTCAGGCCTTTATTCAAATTAACCTCCGTATGAGGGCCTAACTTGTTTGGTTTAGACCTCTAGGTCATTTCCTTTTATAAAACAGTAACTGGGAATTTTAGGCATTGTGCTTTGGCTGATTGGTGCAAGAATATTCCCTCACTTCATATTGCAGTACATTTTCTGAAGTCACATGTAAAAAGGCACATGCATTTTGACATGTATGTACTGTTAGCCATTGCTGGATTATGCTAATGGCTTCACAGTGTCAATTCAAATGGTACTTTTCTGATGCACACTCGGATCTAGAAACATTTTTAAAAAACATGAAGTACAGCTTTTTATATTATGGGCAAGAAGCACAAAAGTTCTTGGTCTCTCTCATTATACCTGTCCAGCAAAATCTGTCTAATATTCTTGACTTAGTTTTGCCCATTAACCAGGTGACATCGTAATGCAAGACTATGGGCTATCTTTATAGTGGCCCTTAAGAGTTGGCACTGGTAATTGATACAGAATTTATTCAGCTACAACTTTACCTATTTTTTTCTTGCTCTACTTACAGCATCATCTCCCAGTTGTGCCTTTTTAAAGTTTATATGGCTTACTTAGATGTCATTTAACTTATTATCTCTCAACTCAACAATGAAATACAGCTTTTTATATTATGGGCAAGAAGCACAAAGGTTTTCAGTCTCTCCCACTATACCTGTCCAGTAAAATAAATAAAATCACCTGCTACTTTATTTTTTTGATCATCACAAACCACTTGAGTGTACACTTCTTACACATTGCCCGCCCTTAGCAGGTAGAGAACACCCTCCAAAACTACTTCCTCAAAAGTCACATATGTCCTTGCTCCCAAACACATGTACTATAATTTCCATAATTATCTCCATCCTCCTTTCATACTGCTTAACTTTTTTTGCCCTTCTCAGAAGTCATCTTGTTATTCCAGTCAACAAAATATTCTGACTGGCTCTCTATTTAACCATTACCTTGTAAGCTTACAAGCGCTACTCTTCCAGCCTCTATTCCACCTCAAACTATTCTTCCCTGAACCTTCTTCTGACCTCACTACTGACCTGCATAAATCATACTAATACACTGGCACCATTATCTCACCTTTCTTCTGCCTTGATCTACAAACTTCATTATATCCCACATCCGCTCCATACCAACGCATATCTACATTTCTACTAACCTTAAAGTGTTACATGCAATGAAAGATCTAACACAACACAATTATATCTATCCCTCTCTTCTAATTGTCATTTATGTTTCAATTGCTGTAAATGGATAACATCGTATTGTAAATGATATCTCAGATGATGGGACACATGTATAATGTTCACTAATTTTGATTAAGTAATACAAAGTTTAAGCAGACTCAAAGTTTGTATTGTGGAGCTTTTCTCCCCTGGTCTCCGCTGAAAAGGGGTCTGTGACCCAGTCGGACTTTCCCAGTCACCAATAAATAAATAAATGTGCCTTGAAAAGGAAGGTGTAGCTTGTTCACCCTAAAAATACAGATACTGCAGCAGCAGCTTCTTGCCATGCAAACTGCAATTCTACATAAATAAAATCACTTGCTAATTTTATTTTTTCTTTGATCACCACAAACCGCTTGAGAGTACTCTTCTTACAAATTGCGCTCCCTTAGCAGACAGATAACACCCCCAACTTTTCCTAACCTATGCTGTCCACTTACTACAAAAGGTATTTCGGAACAAAAGTGGTCATATTTATACATTTCTTGGTTCACAGATTTGTGGTGGTTATAGCCAACCTTCATCTACATGCTTTGTTTTATACAAGCATAAATAAGCCATGAACTCTGCATTCTCTTACTTCTCACACTTTCTGCACCTGTTTTCTCCTGTAGGTCTACACTAAAGTGCTTTACTTGTTCTGTGTCTGTCTCAGTTTCCTTGTTAAAGCTTTTTACAAGTCTATGTGCTAACCTCTGTCTTTTTAAAAACACCTTTTTTAAATTAATAGTTGCCTCAGGTAAAAACAAAACATATTAGCTTGCTCACAATTATAAATATTATAAATCAGATATATTCAACCCAACATTCTTGCCTTCATTCCTCCTCCAAAACATTTTTCTGCATGTATTGCTCCCACAATTTCCACTTTTCTATGCAATTTGCTCCTACCCTTTTCTAGATATCCCATTTCCAGTTCATTTGCCAGTGTTACAATATTCAATCCAAGTATGGTTGGTTTAGACTTTGATTTCCTTTTTCTAGTAATTGCTTTTTTTGGCAACCACTACAACTAAACTTAATTCAGATCCTGCATCTCAGCTCAAAAAATAATTTCCTTAGTTACGTCAGTTTGTTCACCTAGGATTTTTGATTTTTAAAGTCTGCCTACTCATTACACTCCCAAAATATATGTTCCTACTTTCTCTCTTTCTTCCCTATTACACCTCCAACATTTTGCTATCTACCTGAGGAAAAATTCTTTGGAGTCTGTCTGCAGTATAAAAATATCTATACAAATATTTCTAAGCAAAAACCCTTAATCTTCAAGACTTTGATGTATATTTGGGAGCCATACATATGTCCTCTAATTGTTTCTTTGTGAAATGCCTATCCAGTCTCTCTTCCCAATCTTTTCTAACCTCCTCTGATTGATTCCTATAGTTATTGTGCAATGTTGTATATGCCCTGCTAATTATCCATTTGATAACATCAGCTTCTGTAATTGATTTACCTAAAACCTTAACCCATGCAGGTCTTACACTTAGGATTCCCCCTATTCCTTTCCTTTTGCCTGTACTCTGATATCAATCCATGATATGGAATGCAGTTTCTTGCCTGCAACCCAAATGTCTTCCTGGTCTCTTCCCATTCTATTACCTGTATCTTTCTAATTAATTATTCCCAGTACTTTGGCTCCTTTGCCAGTTTCCTCCAGTAAAATCCAACCCCCCTCTTGCCTATTCTCTGTACCCCTAACTGCAGTCATCGCTACTGGCAGAATCTTCTTTCCCATGTTGGCTTAGTTCTTAAAATACTTCCTGCTACGTCAGGACTATACTATTATGTACAACTGTTATTCTCTCTAAGGATCTGCATCCAAAGTCCCATTCTCTCCTTACTTCTTGAATTTCCTCCCTGCCTCATCATCATCTCTTTGCACTTTGAATTGTAGCTTTCTGCTTTTGTTATGCACAAGAGCCTTAACTGTGTACCTCTAAAATATCCCTTCAAATGATGTAATCATAAACTGCCTTGTTTTCTTAGAAGGATCAAATTATCCCGACAACTCTTTCACTCTTAGATAAAAGCCTTTACCTCTTTATTAATTATTATCCACAACTTCTTCTCTGGTTGATAAGAAACATGCCTATTTATAAAACTAAATGGACTTAAAACATTTTACTGCTTTTATCTTGCTATCCACATCCGTAGACAAGAGCTTCTAGTTTCTCAGTTTTGCATTATCTTTAGTCTCTTCCCACATATCCTTAGCTGCCGTAACAAAATTCTTTTTAACCCGTACTGCTAAATATGTAATTTTACCATGTCCCATAAATGAGTATTGCTGAACTAATTCATGTGTGGGTACATAGTTTACAGCTATTGCCTTTGTTTTGTCTTCATTAATTTTATATCAAAGAAAAAAAAACTTGAAACTGTCTCAGAATGTTCCACACCACTGAAAGGTCCTTTTCTGGTTTTATCAGGTACAAATACAAATAATGTGATCTGCAAATAAAGCCAACTTTTCCTGATTAACTATGCCAATTATATCCTTGAATTTCGAGTCCCTTGTTTTCTTTACCAATGGTTCTAAATATAACAAAAATAAAGGGGAAAGAGGACACCCCTGCCTGATTCCTCAGTTCAGACAACTTACCAGAGCGGCACCTTCCTAGTTTGCTTTTTACCTCTGATCCCTCATATATCATCCCCAAGTAACCTTATTTTTGTATTAGGAATGCAAACGTTTATATTACCCTACTTATAATATCTCAGCTTACTCTGTTGAATGCTTTTTCTGCATCAAGGCCCACCAACAGCAGTGGTATTTTCTTACATTCCACTTCCCTCTGGATCATCATTGTTCTATTAATGTTGTCAAATGTTTGTCTCCCCTCCACAAAACCACATGGAACCATATCTATCAATTTTGGGCACACCTTACTAACCTTCTAACTTCAATACACCACCCCTTACAACTCACAAATCAAAGGGCTGCACAGTATGGATATGCAATTTCCTAACTTCTTTGTAACCTGCTTGGTGGATACGGGAATCATGAGACAATGTGGCAATTGTCTTATGCTTATCAGAACCATGTAATCCTTAAAGAAGCAGACACGGTATGAGAGAGGTGTCATTACACAATGACACTGGAGGTTGAGCTCTTGCATACCAGTGCACATCAGGTTTTTGAAACCATATATTTATGGCAGTGGAATTTCTAACTAGAATGTTTAATGAAATTTTGGAAAGTCAGAGGATGCCTGAGGAGTGGAGAAAAAGTGTTTTGGTACCTATCTTTAAGAATAAGGGTGATGTGCAGAGCTGCAGTAACTACAGAGGGATAAAACTGATTAGTCACAGCTTGAAGTTATGGGAAAGAGTAGTGGAAGCAAGGTTAAGAAGGGAGGTGATGATTAGTGATCAGCAGTATGGTTTCATGCCAGGAAAGAGCACTACAGATGCAATGTTTGCTCTGAGAGTGTTGATGGAGAAATACAGAGAAGGTCAGAAGGAGTTGCATTGTGTCTTTGTAGACTTGGAGAAAGCATATGACAGGGTGCCTAGAGAAGAGTTGTGGTATTGTATGAGGAAGTCGGGAGTGGCAGAGAAGTACGTAAGAGTGGTACAGGATATGTACGAGGGTAGTGTGACAGTGGTGAGGACTGCAGTGGGAGTGACAGATCCGTTTAAGGTGGAGGTGGGATTACATCAAGGATCAGCTCTGAGTCCTTTCTTATTTGCAGTGGTGATGGACAGGTTGACAGATGAGATCAGACAGGAGGCCCGTGGACTATGATGTTTGCAGATGACATTGTGATCTGTAGTGAGAGTAGGAATCAGGTTGAGGAGACTCTGGAGAGGTGGAGATATGCTCTAGAGAGCAGAGGAATGAGGGTCAGCAGGGCTAAGACAGAATATATGTGTGTAAATGAGAGGGAGGGTAGAGGAATGGTGAGGATGCAGGGAGTAGAGTTGGTAAAGGTGGACGAGTTTAAGTACATGGGATCAACAGTTCAGAGTAATGGTGAATGTGGAAGAGAGGTGAAGAAGAGAGTACAGGCAGGGTGGAATGGGTGGAGAAGAGTGTCAGGAGTGATTTGTGACAAACGGGTATCCGTAAGAGTGAAAGGGAAGGTCTACAAGAGTGTAGTGAGACCAGCTATGTTATATGGGTTGGAGACAGTGGCATTGACAAAAAGGCAGGAGTCAGAGCTGGATGTGGCAGAGTTAAAGATGTTAAGATTTGCAATCGGTGTGACTAGGATGGATAGGATTAGGAATCGGTATATTAGAGGGTCAGCTCATGTTGGACAGTTTGGAGACAAAGCAAGAGAGACGAGATTGCGTTGGTTTGGACATGTGCTGAGGAGGGATGATGGGTATATTGGGAAAAAGATGCTAAGGATGGAGCTGCCAGGTAAGAGGAATAGAGGAAGGCCTAAGATAAGGTTTATGGACGTGGTGAGAGAGGACATGCAGGCGGTTGGTGTGACAGAGCAAGATGCAGAGGATAGGAAGAAATGGAAAGAGATGATCCGCTGTGGCGACCCCTAACGGGAAAAGCCGAAAGAGAATGATGATATACAACACTCACCTCAAATAGTTTGTGTGTGAGCATTGTGTGCCAACATATGATGATGCACTTAAAAGCCATCTTTCTAAACATCAAAGATCATTTAGGCCACACAGTATCAAAGCTATGCCTCAACAAGTACAAAGGGCACTTGGAAAAAACAACACATAACACCACACATACTATCACACTCAGTGGAGCACCAAACACTAAGCCTCAAAGGTAAACAAACATACTTCTCAGGACTTTCATCATACGGTACTCCATTGTAAGATATACTGCTGCTCTAACCAGGCTGAACAAGAAGAAAAGAACTGTTACCTGTCTATCTGGAGCCAGAATCTACCAAATAATCCATGCACTGTCATTATGCCGCAAGTACCAGTCTGATTCCATCATAGTCCATGTAAGTGTAAATGACCGGAGATGTACCTCCCTGGACTATATGAAGAGAGATATTATGGAGCTTTCAAACTGCGCATCTCAGGATGGTATAAGGCTGGTGCTGAGCAGCATATTGCTATCACTGAGGATGAAGCTACAATATGAGCAAAAAATTATTAATGTCAACAACTGTCTGTTATTCTGGTAGGGATCAAATATTTGACAGCTTGGGAGAACATGGTCAACAGAAGATGTTGTTTTGCCAACTTATAAACAAAGGTATGGTGCCCAAGTCCAAGGAAGTCATTGTTCCACTGTATTCAGCACTCATTAGACTTGTCATTTAGTACAATGCCTCCTTTGGTATGTACCTAACCAGGCATATCCAACAATTGTAATGTCTACAGAGGTTCCTCACTACAAGAATACAGGACTTAAGTAAAATGTCCTATGGAGACTGTCTTAAGCCTCTATCCCTGTATCTTGTCTCCTACAGGCTTTTGAAGTGAAATCTATGCCTGACATACAAGGCATGGTCAGACGCCACTCTGATGGACCTCCTGCATATCCATAAAAGAAACAGCACCAGAATTACCTATTCTAAAGACTTGAACCTTGCCTGTGATATAAATAGGACTTGCTGGAGAGACAGGTATGTCTCCCAGAGATTTACCAAGTCTTTGGAACAGGCCCATGCTTACACTTATGAAGGGTATCAGAACTCGTCAGAGATTTGGGAAGCATGGCTAGGCTTAAAAAGGCCCTTGTGGTCATTAGCCTAGTAAACACCTATGAACCCATGAACCTATGAACCAAAGATAGTCTGCACTTTTCCCATCTAGGCTTTTGGATATTTACTAAGACTTTATCCAACCTCCCATAGTACCTTTTTAGGCAATGCCAAACACCTACTACTATAGCAAAAACAACTCAACATTACCCCAAGGTGTTACTGCTCTATGCCAGGGGTCAAAATAAACTACACTCCCTCCAACCCTCCTCACACTTGAGAATACAGACATCTGTGCAGTTACTGAGACATGGCTTAAAGAGTCAGAGACTACCCCAGAAGTGCAAGATTTCAGTGCCTTCCACACTTTTAGACCAGTAGCTGCACATACAAGGACTAAAGGTGAAAGTGCCTCAATATACATAAACAACAAGCATACCTCTACAGTGGTCAAACAAGATGATGTGCTGCAGTTCCTCCATGGGCAGATCACCATAGACAAAATCCCATAACATATCCTAGCCAGCTATAGGTCACCCTCCATGTCCCAAGAAGCTCACAATGCATACCTGCACCCCCTGGAGACACTTACTATCTAACTTAACACCCTTCAATGGGAGACTTTAATTACCTCTCTGTAGACTGGGAATCCTACACAGCCACACACAAATCTACAGGCACAGAGATTCCTGGTCTTTGTAAAATACAAACAGCCTCAACCAAATAGTGGATAGCTCTAACATATTGATCATCATGCTCACAAGTATGGGAGAATGCTGCACCCCCGTGTCTCACTTTCCCTGGTAAGGTCCAACCTCAAAGCTGTCTCCTGCAAAATCAAAATCAGCTCTAATCCTATGGAAACCAGTAACAGTTAGGAAATATTACAATGCAAATGACCTGTTAAGTATTGGTCTATCAAAATTCACTGCCTCTCCAAATCCAGCGAACATACTGGCCTACACTGAATTGTTCTCAGAAACTCCATAAAACCATGTCAGTGACTACACAGAGGCTGCTGTACCTACCAGAAATAAGCCCAGATCTAGCCCCAAAAACAAACCACCCTGGTGGCATCTGTAATTAAACAGGATATACAACAAACAAAAAGAAAAGAAATTATGGCAAAAATCAGGATGGATAATTCTCATAAAGATAAAAACCTCTATCATCAAAGTAAATAGGCAACTAAGAGGGCTAATTAGGGCAACCAAAGCAAAACTGAGGTCCAGGTGAAAAATAACCATAAAGCCTTCAAGGGCAGCACACACAGCAATGTGCTGAACTGGTCGTTAATGGTGCCACATTCACTGAGCCTGATGATAAATCTGTTAATGGACAAATTCAGTTCCAACTTTGTCCCATCTCACCCCAACCCCTCCCTCCAATAATACCCTCAATCATAATCCTTCCAACTATAACTACAGAGTATGCACTGGCTACACTCACTAAAGCCAAGAACACTGCCTCGGTGTGCCTCAATAACATTCTAGGATGCCTCCGGAATTGTCTAAAATACGACTTGAGATCCTTGAAATCTTTTTTTTTAACTACAGTTTCAAAACAGGTTTTGTGCTATCCGAATGGAATAACGCAAGTGATCTCCAGCCATTGGATTCATCCCAGTTTGTCTTTGTCAAAGGAAGGTCTTGCTTACTGAATGTACGGGACTTCTTTCAAAAGGTCATTATGGCAATGAATGAGGGTAAAACTATGTATATTGCCTACCTAGATCAGTTAAGGCATTTGATACAATACCTCACTCGAGCATTGTCACCAAATTTACAGAACCAGGTCTACACCCTTTTATAAAGCTTTGGATAACTAACTAACTCACTGATAGGACCCAGGAGATTAGCATCAGTGAGGCCACCTCCACACAAAGGCCAGCCACCACTGGAATCCCCCCCCCCCAGGGCTATTCTTTGGCATCTACTTCTTGGATTCAAAGCCATTGTCAAAGGCCTTTGGCTGACAAACTTCATAGATGATTGCAAACTGGAAGCAGTCACTGAATCCCTCCTAGATGAGACCACCATTCAGGAAGGTCTAATACAAATGCTTGGTGCCAAAGCCATTGTTTTAAACTCAATACAAAAAATGCACTTTAGTACCTTTTGGAAAATCTGCCACACAGGTAACTGTCATCAATAAAACACCCCTAAAAGTTTATTCACTTATCAGGGGTCTGTGAACTCATGTAGATAGTATCTAGCCTTCGGCCAATATGTTTCCAATGCAATAAGAAAATCCTTTTATATTGCTCAACGTGTAAGCAAGGGCATCCATACAGGTTATCACACCACTGTGCTCAGCCTTCATCAAGCCCATCACAGAGTATAATTCCCCCTTTGGTATGTACCTGAAGAGACACAAGCAGCAACTGGAAATTCCACAAAGGCTTCTTACAAAAAGGCTACAGGGAGTAAACACAGTGTCCTACACTGACTGCCTCAAAGCCTTCAGTATTGTACAGACTTCTGAGAAGTGATCTTTACCTTTCAAACAAGGCATTCCTAGACACAGCTTTGATGAATCTTTTGCACATCCACAGAACAAACTGCATTAGAACTCCTAGAATAAGAAACATAAAATTTGCTTGCAACGTAAATAGGACATGTTGGAGAGACAGATTTGTTTCTCAGAGAATCCCTATTCTCTGGAACAGGCTCCCCATCCATGTGAAGCAGAATTCCTCCCTATCCCTATTTAAGAGCAACTTTGATGAGCAATCAAATCTTCACCCCTGGTCTGGCCCTTATGTCTCTGATGGACAGAGGCAGTCAGGAAATTTTAATGCAATAAATAACATCTGTGGTTCACATTTGGGTTAAACAGATAATCTTTTAAGGGTCCACATCTTGAAATGAAGATCGTCTGTTTCTTACCAAGTATATTTTGCAACATTCTTTCTAACTTTTCTGTTAACATCCTTGCAAAAAAGTTTTACAACAGTACCACAAAGCAAAACTTGTCAGTAATACCAAACATCATACGTGTCCTCTTTTTGTTTGTATAAGATCATAACTGCAACTTCCTCCATTGAAGATGGCAAGTTTCTCCAACACTTGATTAACTACTCCTGACAGAACCTATCCACGTTGTACTCACACTGCATTACAAAAATCAGTGAGTAGCCCATCCAGCACCTCACACCCCCAATTCTTCCCTTCTCTCGCTGTCATCTATAATGCTTCCCATTCATTCTCCAAAAAATCCTTTACTACTCCCAACCCTTTCTATAAAGCATACCATTGAACATTTCAGTGGTCTCCCTAATCTCCTTGTTGGATACCATACTCTGTCCACATGTTATGCTTAATTATCCATCCCCACTTTTTTCTTTTGTGCCTTCATCTTCCATATTAAAACCTTTCTATCTTGCTCTTATTTAACCCACTGATATGCTTCCAGTGTCTCAACCCAGTTTGTCTTTTCATTTCTTCTACTTCCTTTAGCTTTAGTCTGATACTATTTTCCATCTTGTCCTCCTGATCCCCTTTTCCTGCTTGCACCAGTTAATATGTTGCAAATATATAACTTGCCCTTCGATCTCTTCCCCTCCCCAGGCTGCCTTAAAAAGTTATCCCACTGAATCTTACCTGTTCTTTTCCTCAATAATTACCTCATAATACCTACATCATCATAACTTGCACCCGTCCGTCCATCCATCCATCATATATTGTCTTCAGTCTGCTAGTGCCCTGAATTTCACATCCAACTTCTTCCCTTCCACTCCTCACCCCTTCCAACATCACTTAACTATGGCATGCTCTAAAATATTTTATTAGGTAATTATTCCATCCTACACTCCACATTCCAACTCTCTTCCTTGTGCATCTCCATCCTGACCTCAATAAGCTAAGCCTGAAAGGCTGTGGAGTCAATGCCTTAGCTCACCCAACACTATCCCTGACAGGGAGGTCAATCACCTTCAGCCATCATAATCAGAACAGCAGAGTTTCCTTCATAGCACTCCTATGGCCATCATTCATACCCCTACAATCCTCTGGCCACCCTTCTTACCCCTAGAATCCTCTCCAAACTTACTCTTCCTTATTTTCTGAATTATATCATCATATAGTCCCCTCATGTTTAACTACATGCTTCCCTGTCTATGAAGTTTGCTTCTACCAAAGGTTACCTATACCCATTCTCATTCCCACAGTATAGTCCATGTGCCATCTGTCCATCACACTTTGATAGTTCCTACAATTTAAATGTCTCTCTCACATAAGTTTCCCCATTAAATTTGCTTGTATAACAATCCAAAAGTTAGTAATAATTGCAAGTTGCAGTCATTCATTTCTGCTATTCCTGTCTGAATTCTTTATACGCATTTATGCAACACTTCATTCTATCTCTAATTCCAAAAATAGGCATACACTTTGTAGGAAACTTTTAGTTTGCATTTCATAAAAGTAATTCATTAGATTAAACCTATTTCACAATCATATAGACATGTTATACAATCTTTCTCCTTACCCAAATACTTTAAAGTGTTCATACTGGAACACAATTAACAGAGACTTGAATACCTTTTCCATATTTGCTTACATGACAAAAAATTACCATAAAACAAACTGACAATAATTTTTACTGTTTCACTTATTTGTCAATCAAAAACAAAAGAAAGGATATTCTCATCACGAGTTCCTTGCACTCCTCCTCAGATTCTTGCCCCTCAGGTGTATTTTTTTCTCTTCACCTGTTCCATCATTCTTGTTCTCATTCCATAACCTCATCGGTTTCCTGCTAATCCACAAGTTTTAGTTCACACAACTTCATCCATTTCAGACTTCTACAGCTTCCATTAATGCCATTTCTTAATGCACCTAGCCTTCACATAGTTATTTATCAAGTAAGAGGTTTGCAGCCGTGGTAAATTGCACTGAAATTCACAAATAAACTAACAAGACACAAACTAACAAGACAGCCCCTTTAAGAGTGCTATTTCTAGCCACTCAAGTATCATTCTTCTCAATCATCCACCCGATTTAAGAATCAAGCGACCAAAGTGTCTAATGGTCTTCAGTCTTACTGCCTACTTTCTTCATGTTACTTCCTCTCTCTTCCTGCCCACTGTTTTTCTCTTTCATAGCAGGTTACTAGGCTAATGGCCTTTTTAAGCCTAGCCATTCATACCCCAGTTTTCCCTATTAATTAAATACCCATGAACTAGAATTGCTTTAGAATATGCTGTGCCGTAGGGCATCTATAAGCTGATCTGTCCATAAGGGACACATGTGACAAGCCAGTTGTGAATTTGTGGTTTCCTATTCATTGATACAAATTTCATTTCAGTAAGTTTAGGGAAGACTGTTTCACATGAATGGGGAGTCTGTTCCAAAGAAGGGATAATCTCTGAGACACATGCCTGTCCCTCCAACATGTTTACATCACAGACTAGCTTTAAATCCTTACACTGGGTAATTCTAGTGATATCTGTTTTGTGAATGTGTATTAGATCCATCAGGGCTGTATTGGAGAATGCCTCTTAGGTTAAGCATTGATTGCCCCTCACTAATCTCTAGAATACAGTACAGGGCTTTGAGGCAGTCTGCATAGGACATGTTATCTGCACCTTGTATTCTTTTAGTGTGGAATCTCTGTGGCCACTCCAGCTGTTGCAGTTGCCTGGTCAAGTACTTGCCGGAGGGTGCACCGTAATTGATTACTGATCTAATTAGGGTTGAGTATAGCTGGACTGTGATCTCCTTAGATCTGGATACTATACCCTTACTTATAAGTTGTGCCATACAGAAGGATTTTCTCACCACCGTGGACATATGCTGATCAAAGTTCAGGTAACTGTCAACCTGAGTTCCAAGTTTCTTACCGTTGGGTCTACACTTAGGGTAGTGTTGTCAATGTTGCAATTTGCAGGGGTGGTCATCTTCCTAAGGGGTATTATGCATTCGTTTGCATAGTTTTGGGCCACGGCTGTGGCACCAGTCATTTGTCTGTTTCAGACCATCTTGCAGGATATCTACATCTTTTGGGGATTAAATGATAGCACCTCACTTGCAGCCAGAAAAATTATTCAGCCAAAGGCCCTCTACATTTGCCTTGACTTTAGAAAAGTATATTCTGAACAGAAGAGGTCCCAGTATCAAACCCTGTGGACAGTACCAGTAACAGGTCTCTCAGTGAAGGTGGATTTCCCCTACCCTAACTTCAAGGGTTCTATCCATGAGACATTTGGCTAAGTATCAGGTGGCACAAGGATTTATATATTGGTACTCCTTGAAGGCTTTGCCGAAGTGCTCGAGTGAGAGTGAGATTCTGATTAAACTTTCTTGTGTTGGTTCCTGCTTGTTTTTTATTTTATTTTACTACAGTTATTTTTTGACACAAGGATTTATGCCTAAAATCTGAGAGTTTTTCTATAATACCAAAGTGAGGTACTGGGTCAAATGTCTTTACCATGACACTAGTGAAATTAGAAAAACTAGTGAAACATGGGACTAGTCAAACTTATTGGTCTCTCATTCCCTGGGTCTGTTGATGGTCCCCCTCTTTGAGCAGAGGGATGACTGTAGCAGTCCTCCAATCCGTGGGGACAAAGCCTGTCTGGAAGCTGTGGTTGAAGAGAGATCCTAGTGGACCCGAAAGGTCATGCTTTAAGCTATTTAGGAGGCATCCTGGGTTATCAGGACACATTGGAGTGTTTTTTAGCTTTGGAGTGTTCATTGAGGACTTGTTTTTTTAGTGATAGCCCAGGGAGAAATGGTAGATGTTTTTTTCCCCGGGGGTGGTAACTGGAGCTAAATCTGGCGGGAAAGTTGTTATATCCTCTGGTTCACTAGAGGGAGTCCATTTACTATCAAGTTCAGCACACTGTTGGGTGTTCTCCTCTTCTGGTTATCCTTAGTCTGGGAGGATATTTTTGCCTCCAAGTTGGCTTTGGTGGACCTGATTAGTCGCCCCGAGTTGCACAAGACTACCAAGCAAATTTTTTGCCCGATGGGCGTAGCCCTGTTTTTGGACAAGATTTTCTTTCATTGTACAACCTATTTATACAGTCCACCTTGGGGGACTTGCTTTTATTTAGTTTTTCCTAAGTTTATTTCTGTTGGTTACTGCTGTTTCTGTGCAGTTATTTATATGTTTGTACAGGGTTTCCATAAACACTTCTACATAGGCCACTATTTTCTCTGAGTTTTGGGGGTACTTGGAATTAAACTACGTCATTGCTTTATAGCAGATTGTTAGCCTTGGAGCAGTTCTTAAAGGTTCTGAGGTTTGCTGTGAGTTTGGGATTTGTATTTATTTCAAGGATGACTGCTTTATGATCTCATTTGACCAATGAATGCATTACAGTAGGGGGTATGCAACATTCCCACTTATTTCTGGAGTACTAGATCCAGGATAATTGCATTCATTGGAGATCTACAGAGTAGCTGTTCCAGGGTGTTTGCAGTAACAAAATCCAGGAATCTTTAAAGGTGTATGTTAGTGGTTGTGTATACATCTTAATTATGGCTAGATAATTGAAATCACCCATGACTATGGTGTTGGCCGAAGGGTGAATGACTCCAGTACATTCAAGTACATGGTATGGCCATCCTGGGTCATAGATGAGGACATAGAGCTGACAAAGTACATGGAATGGGACATAACCTAAAGTTAGCTGGACAAAGAGTAGCTTAAGTGTGTCATATTGTTTGACCGATGCTGCAGTGTTATGTAGATTGATAGACCTCTTGTCTTATCTTGTGCAGTAGATAATCTAAATGAGGAAAGCATTAACCTTGCACTACAGGACTGTCTTCTGCAGCTTTAACCATGTCACAGTAACTGCCCAAATGTCATAATTCTCTCATTAGCCTATCTCCTCTCCTACATTTCTGCATCTTCTTCCTGTTCTTCCACCTACTACACATCCCAGTCCCCATGAAAAAGCATGAATCCTTCAAAGGTGATCTTTCTTCTAAAATGTCCCACCTGTAGCCTCTGTACCAGCTTCAGTCCAGGGACCCATATTTTTGACCAACTGATAACATCTGTAGTTTTTCTACTGATGAGACCCTCTACCACTCGGTCAGCCAGTTTTCTCACACCTTGTACTTTAGCAGTATGCCCAGTTTAACTGACTGTTGCCCTCTCTTCTACACCCTTTCAACAATTTCTCCTCTTCTGACTGCTATTCTTGGTCTCCATGACCATTGTGTCAGGCTTCCTCTTTCTCCTGCATTTACTGATCCATCTCTCCAACCACTAATTGGTCTATCATGCAGTACATACAGACAAATATGCACCATTTTCTCTTCAGTCTTTGCCCACAAAATCTGACCTTTCCACAGAATTGACAGAATAAAGTATGTGACCTGCGACCACCATCTGCCTAAGGTGCCTTCTTGTAATTGACCGCTCTTTCCTCCTTACATACAGGTGTAAAAGTCATCCAACATTTTAACCTTACACCCACCCAACTCCCATATATGAAGACTATTCACAGTACTGCAGTTCTTAAATGGCATCTGCTCACCCCGTAGGCAGTATCTGTTTAGCCAATCATTGTTCTCAGTTACTTGGCATATCCATTACTTCACATACAGATGACACCACCACCCTCCAAACCCCTTCCTTCAGCCCACAATTTCAATGGTTTCTCCATCTACATTTTAAATACATTTGCTTTTCTACCAGTCCATCAACACTGTTTCTATTTATTTTATTTATTTCCTGTTTAACACCTCCTTCCAGTCCCTCTATTTTACAGAGATCAGGTACTTCTCTACCCATTCTAATTACATTTTCTCTCATTTCCACTTACTTCAATCTGAAGAGCTCTCTTCGTGGCCTGTATTTTGTGGAGTTTCTCCACCATTCCTCACATAATGGCTTCAAATTTCAGAGGATATCTTCCAAGCCACACTTTTATTTAATTGATCTTCCAACTGCTAGAAAACATCTTGGAACTTTCATCATACTGCTTAAAGCTACTGGTTTTCCCCTTTTTGTTTGTGGACAAACAGAGCCAGTAATCATGCAACCATTTCTGCTGACAGCTCACATGAACCTCAAGACAGAGCAGATTATTGATTGGATAATGCCCAACAAGGATACACGATATGATCCAAGAAGAATCTAATTTTATTCAAAGCACAAGATCAGTCATGCTAAACAGTACAATATCAGGAAAAGATATTTTCTTGGTCTGGCACTCTTGCATTTATATTTCATCTGCTTAATTGTGTAAACTATCAAAAGAATCACGGTGTAAAATGTATGTTCCCAATGATACACTTGAAAAGATACAAATGTATTTACTCTGTATATTTTCTGTTTGGTGTATTTTACCTTTACAGTAAACAGTGTGCAACTGCATCTGGGTTGTGGCTGAAAAAGATCTTTAGACATGTCTATCATCCTAGCCAAACAAAAAAATAAATGAAATAAAAAATTAGCTTTCTATGGACTTCACAGGATCATTGGAAGTTACTAGGCTATTGGCCCTGAGGCCCTTACAAGCCTAGCCAAGAATTTAGCCCATGTTCCAACAAGTCAGCGCCCTATGCCGCTGTCAAGCAGGGACACAGATGGAATACCAGGGGTGTATTTTCTGTTCCCCATTCAGTTATCCAGGTTGTGCTCAAAAAGGTTTAATGAGGTACTCTGCTTTATGCTGAGAAGGCATCTATTCCACAAAAGGGGGAGTCTCTGGGACACAAATCTATCCCACCAAGTCCTATTGATGTACAGACTAGGTAGAGGTGACGGGTGCAGGTAACTCAAGTGGAGCTTGACTTGCAGATATGCAGCAGTCCCCATCAGGGTGGGGACTGAGGTTGCTTTGTATGCCAGACAGAGTACATGTCTAAGAAGTCTGTAGGAGATTGAGTAGAGGGACTGGGCTTTTAGCCTATCTGTGTAGGGTAGATGTTCGAGGCCATGGATTCCATGGGTGAGGAACCTCTGTCATTTCTCCAGCTGTTGCATGTGCTTTGTGAGGTATATGCCGACAGGGGCATTGTACTCAATAAAGGGTCTTATAAGGGATGTCATGACCACCTTGTCCCTGGATGAGATACCCTTACTAATGAGGTGAGCCATGTAGTAAGTTTTCCGTACAAAGGAGGCAATATGGTGGTCAAAAGTCAGTTTGCTATCAATCTGGCTGCCAAAGTTCCTCATGACTGATTGCATGCTTAGTGCCTTATTATAAATGTGATAATTTGTGGGGGACATCATTCTTCCCAAAAGGGATGATTATGGATTTTTTGGCATTCAGTTTGAGGCCATGTTTCTGGCACCGGTCATTTGTTTGGGTGAGACCCTCTTGGAGGATGTCCACATCACTAGAGGAATTGATGACAGAACCCAGCTTGCATACATCTGCAAACTTGGTCACCCATAGCCCACTTGATTTGGCCTGCACCTCTGAGAAGTATATTCCAAACAGCAGAGGCTCCAAGACCGATCACTGGGGTACACTGCGTGTTAGGGGTCTACTACTTGAGGTGGTACTTGAGGTGGCTTCCCCTATTTTGACTAGGTGGGATCTATCAGTTAGCCAGTTTGCTATCCATCTGGTAACATATGGATTGATGCCTGTTTGAGAGAGTGTATCTGTTATACCTGAGTGGGGAACAGTATTGAAGGCCTTAGCCAGGTCAAGGTAGGTGGTGTGCACCATCTTCCCCTCGTCTATGGCCTTGGTGACTGTCTCAGATAAGTCAACCAAATTTAATGGTTTGACCTCCCCTTGATCCCACACAGTTTGGTTATGTCAAGTGTCTGCAGGTTGCCAGATCCTTGTTAATGAGGTCCATGATAATCCGCTCCATGGCCTTGCAGATCAGGCTAGTTAGGCTGATGGGTCTATACTTTCCTTATCGGTGGATGCTCCATCTTTGTGCAAAGGGATGACAGCAGCTGTCATCCACTTGGCTGGGATGAAGCTGGTATTCAGGCTTTGGTTGAATAGAGTGCCTAATGGTGCTGCAAGTTCATGCCTGAGTTCATGTAGAATGCAGCCTGGGATGTTATTGGGTCCCATGAGGGCTATATATTTTTCCTTTGAGAGGGCAGTGATGACTAACTGCTTAGAGATAAGGGGAGGAGAGGAGGGGGCAGGCACTGTGGATGTCCTGTTTTACTGATGGGGGGACAGAGGAGTGAAGTTTTCACTGAACCCATCTGCCAGCAGTTTGGCTACATCTACAGAGTTTGTGTATGTGGTGTCCTTGACCAGCAGATCTGGGTGCTTTCCTTGAGATTGGGGCATAAGAGAAGAAAGCCTTATAATTTTCTTTAGTGGATGTGGCCAGTTTGGACTCGAAGTTTGCTTTGGATGATTTCACTACTGCTCTTATTTGCTTGTTCAGGCTAAGAAGAGATTGCTTCCAATTAGACACCTGCTTCTTCTTGGTTATGGACAGCATTTTTTTCCTTTTATTATAGAGTTTATTTATTGTAGATGTCCACCAGACAGGTTTACTCTTCCTTGAGGAGGAGGATTTTGCGCTGTCTGGTATTACTGATTCGATGCAGCTATATAGATGCTCATAAAGTACTTTGGTGTAGGTTTGACCATATGTGCCAGTTCCTGTGGAGGGGGAGGGGGCTGTGAAGCTGTTTATACCTTTCCTCAGGAGGTTAATCAGCTTTGAAGAAGTTTTTTTGTTTGACCCTAGCAGGGGGGTGTGTGCGTCAGGGGAGATGGTGACTTCGAAAGTGACTGCATTGTAGTCAGATCTTACCAGGGATGATGACACTGTAGGGATGCTGCAATGGTTACTCATGTTGGTTAATACAAAGTCCAGGATATTTTCACCTCTTGTGAGGTCCAAGGCATTTGCATTGATGAAATCAAGGAATCTCTGGGCATTTATGTTTTGGCACGAGTATTTCTTCCAATCTATGGTTGGATAGTTAAAGTCACCCAGGATCAGGGTAAAGGGTTGAATCTTGATAAATTCGAAGAGGTCCTGATAGGTGGAGTGGGCATCTTGAGTCAGAGTTGGAGGCCTGTAGCTAGCTATGGTTTGAATAGGGGTCTTGTCAATTGCTAACTGCACCTGGAGTATTTCCTGTTCATCATACTGTTTGACTAGCCTAGAGGTGTGTATATATCTTTTATATATATTGCAACTCTACCTCCCTTTTGTTTTGCTGCCCACTGTTTGGGGTCTGAATGAATGACAGAATGAGTAACCTGCTTTGGCTGGCATGCTCTTTGCAGCTTTGAACTAGGTTTCTGTGACTGCACAAATGTCAGCTTCTTCCAAGGTTAAGAATGCTCGCAATGAGTGCAGTTTCATTTTTAGACTCCTATCATTTAGCAGCATGCCCTTTAATTTATGTTTTGATGAAATTTTCATGTTAGTAGTTTTGACCTCATGGCATTGCCTAAAAAAGGCACTATGAGGGAGGCAAGTGCCTTTGCCAGGAGCCTGAAGCCCAAGGGGGACAGATACGAGCCTGAAGCCCAAGGTAGACAGATACAGGCCATCTCTGGCAAAGCACTGAGGCTTGTCAATCATGTCATCCCAGGCTGTCAGGTACTGGATCCCCTTGGAATGACATCAGAAACTAAGCAAATTTGTTAAAGTCAATCATTTTCTGTTTGTATTGAGGCATCATTTTGGGTGATGGTAGAATTCTGCTCAAGGCTAGGAACATACCTGCCTGGGACACATACTCAGGGAGCTATTCATGTCTGTCTTCATATAGTCCAAGGAAGTCTCAAGTCATTCACTCCAACATGGACTATGACAGAGTCATAATAGTGCCTGTTGAGAGACTTGAGTGTATTGGTGATATGGCGGACTCTGGCACCCAACAAACAACTAACTGTGACTTTCTCCTTATCCAGCCTGGTGAGGGGCACATCTGTGCATCTCACAATGGAGTCTCCTATGACTAATATGTTGGGTTTATGTTTAGGCCTTAGTGACTGTGAGACACAGGTGTGTGGACTATGTGTGGTGTGTGGTGTGGTGGGCAGTGGAGTTTGCATGTGTTTATGCCTCAGAGGTCTCTTTTGTTTGGGTATGCTTTTGTTGAGGACCTCCGCATATATAGGGGTGTGTTGTGTAGGTGTGGGTAGTGCTTGAGGTGTGGTATTCATGTTGCCAACCTTCTCAGTGCCAGATATACTGGTTTGTGGGGGATAGAGCAATGACACTAGGTGCTTGATGTAATTGCATCTCTCACAAATTGTGTTTCTAGGTGGTAGTAGTAGTAGAGGGTTGCCCATGTACATGAGGCAGTTGCTACACAGTCTCAGGATGAACATATCAATCAGACTGTCAGGTGAAAATGTTGAAAATTGTCCATCTATATTTGCCAGAAACTGAAGATCTAAGAGGGTAAGTCCAAGAGTAGTACTAGTAGATGATAACACAAGTGCTACTAAGGGAAAACTTGTAGCTGGTTAAAAACCATGCAGCTGAAGCTCTGGATGCAGGAGACCTGTATCTAGACTATGCTACTCAATTTTAAGGTTAAGAACTCAGCAACAGACAGCATAAATAAAACAGCGATTCAGTAGAATACTGTCATCAATTTAGTGAGGCTACCAACAAGCAATAATAAATATGGCAAACATAACTGAAGTAGAAAGAGGTACAGTTTTCTTTTTTTTTTTTTTTTTTTTTTAGTAGAAAGTGAAGAGACAGAAGGTAATGAGATAATTCAAGGTTCAGAAGCTAAAGGGGTGGGCCTTTACTAAGTTCTCACTACAAACAGTAGAATGAGCTGATGTAATGTGACTGGGGAGAGTGTCCAGTATCAACTTTATACTGGAGGTGGGCAACTCAAAGCCACCGAGATTTAAGACCACCAAAGAGCTGTCCGGGAGGGTGGGACAAAAAACAGTTGCACAGATTACGCAGATATACAGCAAAACAGAAGTGCAGAAAACTTCTCTTTTTCCAATATCACAGCAAAGCAAATGGCAGACGGCCTATCTCACTGCAGCTTTGAACAGCTTGAGCAAATAAGTACAACTGGCTTAAAACACTGGCTATTAAAGGCAGAGAAACAGAAACCAGCTCAATTATCGGATCAAAGTAATAGTGTTGCAGGAATGCTTCTAGCTAGATCAAACCAGACTGGATTCTTTCTGCCACAAAGAAAATGGCTAGGCCTCTCTAGACAAAATAATTTCACTACAAGCTCTAAAGGTCACAAACAGTAACAGATATTGAGCTCTAACAGACAACAAAAAGGAGACTAAAAAACAGTTGCAAAGATATGCAGTAAAACTGCAGCTAAGGAAAGCTTACTAGATGTGAACAACCTGTTTGTCATGCTCTGTTCATGATTTCCTGAAGTTTAAATTTCTAAGTGGGGATAATCAAGACACACAAGAACTCCAGGGGGAATCTTTTTTTTTTTTTTTTTTTTTTTACCTTTTAACCTCCTGAACATCAAGATGTTATTAATTTATTGGACCAATGTTGAGACACATGCAAATAAAGAACCCCATATAGGTCATTAGAACTCCCTTGAGTATTTTTGTAATGCTTATGCTAAATAACAGATTAAAAGAAAAATGACTGGAAACCATTCTAAACGCAGTTGGATCCTTTATCACTTGGTACAACCATTTACACTGTCTTGGTACATTGGAGCCCTGCTTGTTTTTTTCAGCTTTTAAACAACATGCTCTGGAGTTCGCAGACACTAAGAGCGGCATAATATTAAAGAAATACAAGCACGAGTGTTATACTGGTGTCCCTCAAAGGTTACGGAAGTTTGCATTTGAAACTAAAATTCAAAAGGGTGGTAGCAGTGAATGATTTTTCATATATTCTTGTCATGGTGAAAATGAATATTACACTAAGTGAAAATGTACATTACACTAAATGAGTACACTTATCTTTTCACAGCCCAGATGGACAGACTTTTAAATGAGGTAGAAAAAGTCAGTATGGTGAGCAAAAGTGCTCCATTAAAGAATCCAGTTTTCATGCACCCCTTTATGAAGCTTAGCTGCTACCTCATGCAACTCAGCTTTGAACTAACTGGTTATTACTTAAAAAATTGTGGCACAGATTATGACTAAAGCTTAGTTTTTTTGGCCCTTAATTTGGAATTTAAATTGTTTACTTCTTACTTCACTTAAAATGTATATTAGATGATTATACTGATATGTTAACTACCCTTAATATGGGTGTGCTGTCAAACAGTGGCCAACATCCACTTCAGGGAATTTTCCATTAGAATTGACAAAAGCTGTTGTTATCCCTACAGTCACGTAATCATTAAATCCCAATATATGTGATAATTTCCACCATCTCAAACCTTCCCTTCCTTAGTAAGGTCATTGAAAAAATACATTTTTTTTTTTTAGCTTTGGTCCCATCTTTTAGATACTGGACTTATAGATCCATTTCAATCTGGATTTCACACTGAAAGAAACTGCTCTCATTTGTGTGGCAAATGATCTGATGGCCAGAGACTAGTATCTTTTTCACTCTGTCTTTCTGGATCTCTCATCTGTATTTGACACTGCTGATCATAGCATTTTGACTGAACATTTCATTTAATGTCACACTGTGGCCTTTCCTCCATGGTCTTAGGTCAGTTTACATCGTACCTCTCAGATCAATGTCAAAAGGTTTGTTCAGGTTTGAACATATCCTCACGCTACTCTCTGGATTATGGAGACCACAAGAGATAATTCTTCAGGCTATTATTGCTCAGTGTAAATATTTACATTAGGAGCAAGAATTTAAAAGTCCAGTGTTAACAGTACAGTTGTGTAAAATTTTACCACAACAGTAGATGTTCTTATCTTTATTGCTGTAGTATTCTTCATTAGAGAGATCTCTTGACTAGGGCAAAATATCAAAGCCTTATGACCTTATACACCCCTTACATCACACATATGCTCCCCGCACAGGACGTAGGGCATAAAAGTGATATATGGACACAGGTACCTAGAACTGAATTACCCCAGTAGAAAATAGTTTCCATAGGACAAAGGAGTCCATGCATATCCAGAAGGAGAAAATGACCCAAAAAAGGGAAAACCCTCAGCCAGTAGAGAATCAAAAAAGAACAAACAAGAGGGGGGGGTGGAGGGAGGGAGCAAATAGTACAACAGTGAAGAGAAGGACATCTAGTGTTATGGTAAATTTTTTTCACAACTGTACTATGTCCTTCTATATCACTGTTGCACTATTCTTTACTATAGGAAGAATAAAAAAGCTCAAGAAACAGAATGGGAGGTGGACAGCTAAGAAGAGCCCTCAACAAAGCCATACAAAATGGCTCTAGCAAAAACTGCTCTGGAACAAAAAATCATAGCCAACACATAATGCTTAGTAAAAGTATGCACTGAAGACCAAGTAGCAGCGTCATGGATGGAACTGGTGTCCAGTCCCTTGGAAAAAAAAAATCAACAGAAGAGGCAACAGCCCTAGAGGAATGAGTACTAACATCAGTAGGCAAAGACTTGCCATGAAAAGAACAACAAAAAGAAATGGGCATGGATATCCAGGAAGAGAGGATCTGCTTAGAAACAGTGAAACCCAATGTCCTGTGATGAAAGGAAACAAAAAGCTGGTTAACTTATGAATTGCCTTAGTTTTAACCAAATTGTACCAAGCTGTCTGTGCATACCCTAAAGTATCCTCACTAGCAGACTGAACAGAAAGGAAAAGGGAAGGGAGTTTTACTGATTAATTCAAAGACAACTCATTTACTAGCTTGGGAACAGAGAAGGATTAGTATGAAGGTACAACCCTGCACCTGTGAAAAAGGAGGAATAGCCATAAGAGCCCATATGTCAGAAACTATCCAAGCAGAAGTAAGAGCAAGCAACAGGACAGTCTTCCAGGTACAATGTTGCAAAGAAGCAGAATCTGCAGGCTCAAAAGGAGCCTGAGTAAATTTTTCCAAAACAAAATTAAGGCCCCAAAGAGGAAAAATAGATTTCCTTGGTGGTCTAAGATGTAGGACACCTTTAAGGTATTGACCTCATAACAAAAAGCCAAGGGAGGATTTAAGGGCAGACAAGCAGAGATGGCTGGCAAAAATAGGCCTTCACAGAAGAATAGGCCAAACCAGACTGGAGCAACTCACAAATAGTAAAGAACCAAAGGGAACCCCACTGAAAAAGGGTCCTTATTACAAGCGTGGCACAAGACAGAAAATCTTTTCCATCTGGACACAAGATTTTCTGGTTGAGGATTTCCTTGCATCCTGTAAAACCCTGAGCATGTGTTCAGAAAAGAGGTGTCTGAAAGGGATCAAATATCACCCACAGTGTCAGTTGAAGAGTGGACAAGTGAGAATAGATGAAAGACCCCTTTGTCCTTTGTGAGGATGTCCAACTGATGAGGTAACTTAAGACATAAAAAAATCCCTTTCCAAGGAAATGAAAGGGAATCCGTCTTCCCCTGTAAATGGTGTGGCACTCTGGAATAGGAGAGAGAGCGCTGCCTGTTCAAAGGGGAGGCAAAGAGATCTACCTGAGGAATATACCACTGATTAACAATGTCCAGAAACATGTCTCTGTGAAGCATCTGTTTATGAGCCTGTGTTTCGGAATTGCTCAAAGAGTCTGCAACTAGATTGTGCTCTGAAGGAATGTATACTTCATGAAGAGTTAACTGATAACTGAGAGCCACATCCCAAGCCTGAAGAGCCAACCCACAGAAAAGGCAATATTTTGTTCCCCCTGCTTGTTGACATACTACATCAATGTAATGTGTACACCCTTCAAGGGGCCTGGAGACAACATCAGGTGAAAAGCTTGAAGGGCCAGAATTAGAGCTCTCTCTCATCTCTTTGATGTTGATATGGTCTGACCTCTAATGGGGAGGCCAGAAACCCTGAACTTTCTGATGACTGCATGAAGCACTCCACCCCATGTTTTAGGCGTCAGTGAACAATTCTTGAAAAGGGACTGGAGGCTGAAAGGGGAGGCCTGGGTTGACAACAAATTGTTGAATCCACCACTTGAATTCTTTTTTTAGACAAAGAAGAGATGTTCTAAAATCCAGAGGGTGGCAAAGCTGCAGCCAAACTGACTTGCCGTACCACTGAAACTTCTGCATATGGAGTCTGACAAGAGGGTGCACTGGAATAAAAGAGGACATGAATCCCAGGGTCTGAAAAAATTCTCTGGCCGGAATGGCAGTTAAGAGGAAGAGACTGAAAGAAGGCTGTCAATGACATTATTTTGGAGGTGGAAGAGAGGCCAACATTGGCATTGTCTGAATCCTGCATCCCAGAGGCACTTGATCCTGAGAGGGAGTCAAGACTGACTTTTGGAAGTTGATAGTGAACCCCAGAGTTTGAAGAAGAGAGAGAGTGAACTCCAGATCCTGCAACAGGAGACTCTGAGAAGGTACCTGAAGCAACATGTCATCTAGATAAGAAAAACTATGAATGATTTGGAGCCTGTAGAAAGCAATCACAGGAACTAGGCATTTTGTAAATACATTTGTGGCAGTAGAGAAGCCAAATGTCAAACAGAGAACTGAAAATAAGAGGAAGAAACAGAGAAGCATAAACACTTCCCGAAAAGAGGGTAAATAGGGATATGATCATCCTTCAGATCCAAAA
Source organism: Protopterus annectens (assembly GCF_019279795.1). Lineage (NCBI taxonomy): Eukaryota > Metazoa > Chordata > Ceratodontiformes > Protopteridae > Protopterus > Protopterus annectens. The sequence continues at coordinate 659,403,595 of NC_056739.1, forward strand.
ACATCAGAAAAGCCTGAGGTAGTAAAAGAGGACACAGGGTTTATAGAGTAAGCATCTGAAAAGAGGTGACATTGAGAAAGGTGTTGAGCAGGGAGAGATCCAGAATAGGTTTCGAAGTACCATCCTTTTAAGAAACCAGAAACATCCTAGAATAAAAATCCTTTCCAACTTGGTAAGGGGGAACAGGCTGAATGGCTCCTTGATTCTTAGAAATGAGGGAGGTGCTCTAGAGGAGGTTGAGTGATCTCTGAAAAAAGAGGGAAAGACTTGTATACCATGACCTAAACTGATGGATAACAGAACAAACCCAAGAGTCTGAAGGGATGAGAAGCCAGTTTGGAAGACAAAGATAAAGCTGATAGGACAAAGGAATCTGGTCTGTGTATGTGTGTATGTGGGGGGGGGGGGGGCAAGCTGTCAAAGAGAAGCAGACATCAAAAAAGACAGACTTCTGGGCCACAGTAGTTTAAGAAGCTTCAGCATTGGAGGCTCACCTACCACCCTTCCTGCCCTTGGAGGCCTGGCAGGGCTGCCTGCAGACAAAAGCAGATCTAGAAGGATAATTCCTCTGGTACTTATGGATAGGAGAGACAAAAATATGTTTAAGGGCCTGCAAGGCTTTGCCTTTCTAACAGATCATCAACAGCAGTCCCCTAAAATGAGTATTATCCAAATGAGCATCCAAAAACTTGGCCTTAATGTTCTCAGGCAAAGAATAGAGATGAAGCCAAGGATAATCCCTAATGACAGACCCAAATATTGCTGCCCTGGTAGAGGCATTGGCAGTATCATAGCTACACTTGACAGAGTAGGGAGCCACTTGAGAAGTGGAACCTAAAAGAGATAAGGCAGAACATTTGCCTTCAGAATCAGTGAGGTCAGAAATAACCCAACATTGGACAAATGTTTTAGCACTTAGAGACTTTACGAATGGACCACAACTCTACTAAAGAACTTGTGTATTTTAACTGTGATCTGCAATTTTGCTTCAGGCCTATGTGTATATTATAAATAGTTATTACCTTGTTTGTTAATTTGTCTTAGAATGAGAATACTGTTTGTCATTTGTTGTCTTTTACTTTTCTTGGAAAACTTAATAAAATATTAAAAAAAAAAAGAAATAACCCAACAAGCCTGAACAATTAAGGCCAGAGCATAGCTGGTAATGTGGGTCTTGTAATTAATAGTCCTAAATGCCAAAGAAGCAGCAGTGTAAGCCTTACCAATTCAACTCCATACTGTCTTTATCAGAAAGCAAAAGTTTGGAAGAGGGCAAGAGCTTGGAAGGTTCATCAGAAGAAACTGCCACCACAGCAGGATCAGCAGGAGAACACAAATAAAAATTAACAATCCTAGGGGACCTTATACAAACTATCAGGATTCTTAGGAGCAATAGACTAAGAAATTAGGAGACTTGGAAGCAGCAATGAAAGTATCAAACACTGCAGCCAACACAGGAGGAACTGCTGATGGCATAGGAGTATCCACCTGAAGCAACTCATAATATCTTCTCTGAATATCAGACACTTGAGAAGAATCTCACTTAAATTTTCCATCATCCTAGCAATTGTGTCCCCAAAGGGTCCTCAAAAGGACACTTAGGGCTAATAGACTCCTGTTCATCAGGGCCATAAGCCAAAGGTGAAGGCATCTGTGAAGAATAGGACAAGGATCCCTCAGGCTCTTAATCTTTATCCGAGAAACCTAGTTCCCTAGGCCATTTAGAAGAAGAGAAGGTCCAAGGAACAGCAGGCACCAAAACCCCTTGAGGAGGTGTGAGGACATTAGATGTTATTCTTTGTTGGCGTGACTAGCTGAAGTTTTGTAAATACTTGTAAATAAATGTAAATTACCCTGTGCCAGCATGCCTAGCTATAATTTTGTACATACGTTTATAATTTTTTATTACTACTTTGATTTATATAAGATGTTTGAATCAAACAATGTTGTTCTAGCTGACCAAATATGCATGTTTTTTTAAAAAGAATTCTGAATGAGGTTATGTCAGTCAGCTGACCTAGATGTGATGTCACTGTATGCCAGAGCGGAAACAAATAGAATCCCCACTGCAGCTGTTTTGTTTATTTTTAAAGTATGACATGAGAAAGTAGAATTCTTATAACAGCTTTCTGGCACTTTTATAGTTCAGTAGTCATTGCTGTATTTGGTCAGTTGTTTTCCAGATCAGTAGTTATCACTCAGAGTTTTTCAGAGCTGTTCAGCAATAACAAACAGTAAGAGCTGTTATTCCAGTCATTGAGGACAATACAACAGCCTGAAGAGTGGGCATAAATTCTTATCTTGCCTTGCAGAAGTAAGAGTATAATCTTGCCTTCCTGAGTTAATTAAATTAGACAGGGATGGTTAATCTTTAGACGGGGAACTACAGTTTTAGTTAGAGTTTTTCTACAATCAGTGTGAAACATATCCTACAGTGTTATTTTCATAATTCTTGTTCAGTGCATATATGTTTTGAATCATTTTAGTTATTAAATATTTTACTACCTTTTATTCTGACTAGTTATTTAGAAGAGTGTTTATGCTTATTGTGGCAACACCAGCGCCACTCCGAAAAGCCTTACTACTTGGATTACATGCTACCCTTTATATCAATATTTTAACCAATATAACTGAACACCCCTTTTGAAAGGTATTATGGTATTTGACTGGTGGCAGCTGTTACCTTGTAATTTGGGAAACAGTACATAGTAGGTAAATCTGTGCCAGTCTTTCCCAAGAGTGTTTGTACGTGTGAATATCAAATATTTAAGAGTGAGTGTGTCAAATACCTAGAAGTGGAACACAGTGCTCTGCAGTGGTTAGTGTGAAGACTCATGTGGGGACCTGGAGTGAAGTATATAGTCCAGTCCTAGGTTTGGAGCCTGTTCCTGGTGTACTCTTAGGGGAAACTGTGTATTTCTATCCTTGCTTTCAGTGCCGCTCCCTTACTGGAGACAGTGGTGAGGATAGAAGCTTGTAAGTTACTGCCCTGGGTTTAAGTAGGGTCATCACAGGAGGCTTCATGACCATTGGGGAAAAAAAACAGGCCCCAAGTAAAACTATTGCCATTCCCTTTGAGGATCCTTGGGATGGTCAAAAACATGTACCTTCCAAGAAAAGACAAAAGATGAAGCATCAGCCCTAAGAAACACTGGAGGTTCCAACCCTTGTCAAGATTCAATAACAGTATGCACAACCTCCTCCATGACCAATATCTGCAGAACCCCGGTAGGATACACAAAGATAATCAACCGTAGTTCCCCCTTGATGTCCGGAGCAGATGCCTGCAAAGCCTCAGAGGGTGCATGAAAAAATGGATCTATGCCAGCCTTCAACAGGGTCATGGCAGAAGAATCTGATGTAGACACTGAATGACCTACAGAGCCATTACCCACTTCTACAGGGATATCCAGTGGAGTCTGGACAGCTAAATAATCCATCTTAGACCTCTTGGCCTTCTTTTTACCAAGTAGGAGTATCTCAGGGTTAATGGATTCCACCATGCTACCCTGGACTAACTGTTTAAGCTGCTGGTTTTCCAAGATAAATGACCAGGAAAGACAAAAGGCTTCTGAGTGTCTTAGGCACAAACGCTTTGCAGATACTACAAGAGGTGCAGTCTTGAGAAGCACTTAAACAAAATCGACACAGTTCATGATGATCCTTATGGGGAATCTGCCTCCCACACTGACATTTTTCCTTACTGGATGGAATGAAAGCTAGGTAGGCAAAATAAAATACAAGACCAGAGAAAAGGCAAAACAATGGGGCACTTATGTAACAGCTAGGTATTCAGCACAGCAACAAGGTGTTCAGACCAACAAGCGATAATGGACTGGCGGCAAAGTTGTTCTGGCTAACTGCTTCCATACACCACTTTTATGCCCTACATCCTGTGTGAGGAGCATATGTATAACCGTACAGAGCATACAAGATCATAAGGCTTTAGCACAAATGGCTGAACATTGAGCTGTCCTAGTTGGGAGATCCTTGTAGTAAGAAACTGCAACAGTGATATAGAAGACAAATGAACAGTGCAAATATTTACCTCTCTATCCCTTAGGATAAGATTTTGTGTGTGTGTGTGTGTGTGTGTGTGTGTGTGTGTGTGTATGTGTGTGTGTGTGTGTGTGTGTGTATGTGCGTGTGTGTGCATTCGTAGGGACTATCTTAAAGCAATACATTTATGGCTTTCTCATAACCCGTTGAAATCTAACACTTCTAAAAGTGAGGCCATGGTAGTTCATGATATTGTTAAGGATTATTCTACCCCTGTGATTCCAAACGTTATTCTTTACGAGTGGGATAAGCTTGAAATTGTAAAAAGGTGAGTAGTCTTGGTGTTGTCAGATTTCAGACTGACATTTTGGGAGCAGGTGTTAGCTGCTAACTCTGTTTTTCCATCTATGAAACATATCCAGGATAAAAGTACCTTTCATCTCAAACTTCAAGTTGTATTTCATGCATTTGATTCATCATGGCTACATTTTTGTAAGGCATTTTCCTAGGTTTTCCCAAAACTGAAGCAGACTGCCTACAATTCGTGCAGAACTCTGCTGCCAGGTTACTAACTGATACTTCATGTTACCAACACATTACTCATGTTCTGCAAAGTCTGCACTGGCTGTCTGATTTTGGATTGTCTGTAAAGTTCTATTTGTGCATTTGCCTTTGCATGGTCTGGGTCCTTGTCATCTGAATGAGCTAGTGGTGCCATATACACCAACAAGGATCCATTGCTACACCACTCAGGGGCTGCTGGTGGCTCCATTTGTACATCCTGAGAGTTCTGGTGCATGATCTTTTGCTTACCAAGCTCTGAAACTGTGGAACTTACCAACTCAGTGTGTCCCAGAGTGCTCACTGTTGGTGGAATTACACAGCTCACTTGAAACTTACTTTTTCAGTATTGCATATAAATATTATAGATAATTACACAGCTCACTTGAAACATACTTTTTCAGTATTGCATATAAATATTATAGAGAATTACACAGCTCACTCGAAACATACTTTTTCAGTATTGCATATAAATATTATAGAGAATTACACAGCTCACTTGAAACATACTTTTTCAGTATTGCATATAAATATTATAGATAATTACACAGCTCACTTGAAACATACTTTTTCAGTATTGCATATAAATATTATAGATAATTACAGAGTGTATTTGTTAATGGTTTGTACTTACTGCATTTATAACAAATGATGTTTTGTGAGGAAAAAATGCCTACTTAAATAAAATGATATTGAAGATGAATGTAATGAATTATTTTTTTAGGTTTTAGACTCAATCCTGGTCAGTGTCCCGACAGTGGAAACAATTTTTGAGATTGGCTTATAAAGTCATGGGAGCTCCTACTTACTTTGCTTGAGAAGAACAGACACATACTGCCTAAAATGCCCTGGAAATCCAACTACATTTACTTGTGAAGTTCCATTTATAAAAAGAAGCAATACACTGGTGATACATGTCTGCTCTCTCTTCATTCATTTCTTTTGTATTACGACTAATGAGGTGAAGTCCTTGCACTCATGTTCAAGATTTGCTCACCTAGGCTCCACTCATCTTAGTACTTTCCCTCTAAAGGGCCCAGTTTTCAACAATTTGAACTCTTGTATATTTACATGCAAGTTGACTTAATTCCATTTAAAAATCTAGCATATACTGCCTTTAGTCTCTTACCACCATGATGTGGATCTATCTAGATTTACTGATTTTTTTTTTTTTTACAGATCGGGTCTGGACCTGCTTCAGTCTGCCTCACTTTGCACAGTGACACTTCTGTCTATGCCTTTACCCCGATATCGTTACATTTATACATCTCTAGCCACTCAACAAATCCAAACATAAACCTACCAGTCATACTCCACTGTTCCACTGAAACTATTCCTACAGCCTATTCACCTTTTGTTTCCTTTTATATCATATAAAAAGATATTTCCCACCCTTATGAGTCCACTGGAAACAAATCAACCACATCCATCAACTCTACTCCATACATTCTCAAACCCACATCAAACCAGCTTCCCATAACCCTAAGAGACAACAGGCAACTACGATATCACTTTCCTCACCCTTGTTCTTAACAACGTAGGGGATATGTATGGCAGTTGCTCTCTTCAGCCTAACAGCCCTTCCCGTTCCTCTTTAGGACACACCACTCCTACTTTAGAGCAGTATCTTGGATGACAGATACGGTACTTATCTCCTTCCTCTTTCAGCCTTTTCAAGCCTCTACCCCTCAACTCAAGCCTCTACCCCTCAACTCCTCTCACTTTCATTACATACCCTGTCTAGTTCCTAGGCTAGACCTTCATAAGACAAGGGAAGGCCTCACCTCACTGCCCATTTCCTGCACCTGTGTCTGCTGACCTTACTCTACAGCACCATTCCCAGTGGCAGATAAGGCAGTCAACATACCATTGCACTCTAGTCCAACTTTAGGTCAGTGGCTTATACTGCAGATAAGGCATTTTTTCATTACATAGTCACGCTCCTTTCTGTAATTCTACCTTACATTTACTCCTAGCTCTTGACCTTAGTGCAATTTTATCTTAGAGTACATTAGGTAGCAGATAAGATAGCTACTCGCTTAACTCACCCACCTGTACCCTCAGAAGTAACTAGGCCATTTGGAGCATAGGGCAAGATCCTCATTTAATGCTTCCCACCCCTTTTTGAACGAATGCCTAGTCAACAACTACAAAAAGAGATCTATAGGCTCAAAAGCATGTCCGAACAGGAAGTTTTATTGAAAGATTAATACATTTTCACAGTTAATCATTTAACTGTCATGTGATACATAACCAAACCCAACACAGCACAGCTTGTGTAAAGAAACCAATGCCAACAGCAGCATAACAAATTATACTAATAACAGCTTGGTAAATATGAAATGCAACATTTAAATAGGGGTGGGTGTGGCACAGACAGAAAAATCATGATCCAAGGAAAAAGCTGCAAAAATATACATTGTGACCCTTCAATATTATATGGGTCATTGTTACACAATCGAGCAACACTTTGCCAAAATCCTTTTCGCAGAGACAAAAAAGGCAAATGTTCAATAAAGTGAATGTTCAAATCAGCAAAAATACCACAAGCTTCCTAACATTGGCCAAGTGCTTCCTTTCCCTGTGGGATTTTTTGCTGATGTGAAGGTTTGCTTTATTGAACATTTTCTCTTTTTGTCTGTAAAAAAAGAGTTTCAGTGAAGTGTGGTCAATTATGTGAAGTAGACACGTGTGTGTATGTGTGTGTCTATATATATATATATATATATATATATATATATATATATATATATATATATATCTTTGTACCTACAGATATACACACGTGTGTGTGTGTGTGTGTGTGTGTGTGTGTGTGTGTGTGTGTGTGTGTGTATGCACACAGTGTGTGCGTATATATATATATATATATATATATATATATATATATATATATATAGATATATATAAATAATGTGTGCGTGTGTCTGTGATTAGGTACACTGCACAAAAAAATTATGGTGTGCATTGCCACACTATTTGTACCTGAAGTTTACATCATATTGACAGCTCCTTGTAACATAATGTTTTGTTATAAATGTGTGTTGAGCAGATGGAAAGAGTACTTTGAGGGGTTGATGAATGAAGAGAATGAGAGGGAGAGAAGATTGGATGATGTATTAATAGTGAATCATGAAGTGCAGTGGATTAGCAAGGAGGAAGTAAGGAAAGCTATGAAGAAGATGAAGAATGGAAAGGCTGTTGGTCAAGATGACATACCTGTGGAAGCATGGAGATGTTTAGATGAAATGGCAGTGGAGTTTTTAACCAGATTGTTTAATGAAATTTTGGAAAGTGAGAGGGTGCCTGAGGAATAGAGAAAAAGTGTTTTGGTAACAATTTTTAAGAATAAGGGTGATGTGCAGAGCTGTAGTAACTACAGAGGGATTAAATTGATCAGTCACAGCATGAAGTTATAGGGAAAGAGTAGTGGAAGCTAGGTTAAGAAGGGACTTGTTGATTAGTAATCAGAGTATGGTTTCATGCTGGGAAAGAGCACTACAGATGCAATGTTTTCTCTGAGAGTGTTGATGGAGAAGTACAGAGAAGGTCAGAAGGAGTTGCATTGTGTTTTTGTAGACTTGGAGAAAGCATATGACAGGGTGCCTAGAGAGGAGTTGTGGTACTGTATGAGGAAGTCGGGAGTGTCAGAGAAGTATGTAAGAGTAGTACAGGATATGTACGAGGGTAGTGTGACAGCGGTGAAGTCTGCGGTGGGAGTGACGGATGCGTTTAAGGTGGTGGTTGGATTACATCAAGGATCAGCTCTGAGCCCTTTATTTGCAATGGTGATGGACAGGTTGACAGACGAGATCAGACAGGAGTCCCCGTGGATTACGATGTTTGCAGATGACATTGTGATCTGTAGTGAGAGTAGGGAACAGGTGGAATATACCCTGGATTGGTGGAGATATGCTCTAGAGGGAAGAGGAATGAAGGTCAGCAGGACTAAGACAGAATATATGTGTGTGAATGAGAGGGAGGATTGAGGAATGGTGAGGATGCAAGGAGTAGAGGTGATGAAGGTGGATGAGTTTTAATACTTGGCATCAATAATTCAGAGTAATGGTGAGTGTGAAAGAGAGGTGAAGAAGAGAGTACAGCAGGATGGAGTGGGTGGAGAAGAGTGTCAGGAGTTATTTGCAACAGACAAGTACCAGTAGGAGTTAAAGGGAAGGTCTATAAGAGGGTAGTGAGACCAGTTACGTTATATGGGTTGGTGACAGTGGCATTGACAAAAAGGCAGGAGTTAGAGCTTGATGTGGCAGAGTTAAAGATGTTAAGATTTGTACTGGGTGTGACGAGGGTGGACAGGATTAGGAATAAGTATATTAGAAGGTCAGCCCAGGTTTGAAGGTTTGGAGAGAAAGCCAGAGAGGCAAGATTACATTGGTTTGGACATGTGCTGAGGAGAGATGCTGAGTATATTGAGAAAAAGATGCTAAGGATGACTCTACCAGGTAACAGGAAAAGAAGAAGGCCTAAGATGAGGTTTATGGATGTGGTGAGAGAGGACATGCAGGTGTCTGGTGAGACAGAGCAAGATGCAGAGGACAGGAGGAAATGGAAACCGATGATCCGCTGTGGCGGCCCCAAACAGGAACAGCTGAAAGAAGATGATGATGTCCATATGAATTTCAAATATTCTTATAATATTATAATTCATGTTTATTGTTTCTGCAATAGTGGTGTATAAAATAATGTCTGGATAATCAAAATTAGGTACTAAGTTGCCAATAACGTTATTTTTGCCATCTTGTATTTTTTTTATTCAAAAACAAGAATTTTGAATTTTGTTTATTCAAGTGTAAGCTATAGTTTGAATGAAACTTTGTTACTGATAGATGCAAGTCATTTAGAGTTGTTTTAGAATTAAAGTGAGTAATATGTCATCTGTGAACAACATTATCTTAAGAGTTATAATGAGAATACATTTCTACACCTTTTATGTTTGGATCATTCCTTAATAGCATGGCAATCATTTCAATAGCTATCGCAAAAATAAATGGGGACATGGAAAAGCCTTTATTTGTTGCCCTTTGTTATAACAATGGGTCCAGAATTAAATGGGCCTGATTTGAAATAGGCTAGATTGTTTTTATACATATTCCTTAAAAGTGAAATGAAGCAAGAAGGAGAATCAAACAAGTAAATTATTTAAATAAATAATTCCAAATTTAATGAGACAAATGTTTTTTTCTGTATCTAACCCAGTTATTAGCTTCTTGATGTTCTCTATTTAATATTTCAATGAGGGTTAGTACTCTTTTAATATTATCATGTGTGTGTGTGTCTACTGGTGACCTCAGAGATGGAGATCAAAGCTCGCTTTATATTTATCTATCATCTGTGACAGTGGAATTTTTATTCTATTAACTAGTATGGACATAAATAGTTTATATTCGTTATTTAACAGGGATATTGGTTTATAAGAGCTACAATGCTTAAGATCTTTATTTTCTTTTATAATTGGAGTAATTAAGAATATTTCCAGGAAGGTGGTATAATACCATATGTCTGGACTTCAATTAGTGTTTTGTGAAAAAAGGTGGTAGTAAAAGGGAGAAAAAGCATATACATTTCTATACCACCATCAATTCCTGGTGCTTTATTAGACTTACTTTCTTTAATGGTGTCTATGACTTCTTGCTATTTTATTTTTAAGGGATGATTTTATTTTTTCTGGAATTTTCTTAATATTAGAAGCAACTGAATCCAAATATGAGAAGCTATCCACTGAGTGTCTGATATATAATGCTCAGAGAAATGTTTAAAGGCATCAAGAATGTCTCCTATATCAGTTACTATCATTTTTCTCCTTCATGAAGTATGTTTACAATATCTTTAGTATTTGATTGGCATGTAACCCTTGTTGGTGAGTTGTGCAAATATTTAGGTGAAGTAGTGTAAGAGATGAGTTTTACTTTTTCTAATACCAAGTTAGTTTTGTGTGTTAATATTTCAGTATACTTTTTATTTAATTATTTTTTACTTTTATCAATAGATGGTGTTTACTATACTGCTGGAGTTGATTAATAACAAGTTGAGATTATAAGTTTTTTAGTTCTGAATCCCATTCTTTAAGCTTATTTTTAAACCATGTTAAAGTTTGACCAAATACAGAAGACTTTAAGGAGTGCCAGATAATTGTGGTATTAATCCCTGGTGTACAATTAGTTTCAACAAAAAACAGGAGTTCAGAAACTAACCAAGATTTAAATTCTTTAAGTTTTGTGATATAGGCCGGGATTCTTATAGAAATGATTAATATCTTATAGTCAGTTTAAAGTTTCAAAAAAAGTGAATTAGGATTTAAAATGGGGCAAGGGCGTTTTGTGTTTACATCTTGTAAAATAAACATCTTGTCCATTCTAGTCTGAGTATCAAATCTACAATTCTGATGAGAAGTTAATGAATTGTTTTGTTTTATATTAAAGGTGTCAAATTAAGTGAGTCAGACCAATTATTGAAGTGCTTAGCAGTAGAGGTTCAATGTAAAGGCCTTTTATTAGTGGTTTCTGAGCTGTCCAAAATACAATTTAGATCCCAACACCAAATTTCCTTAAATTAAATCCAAATATTTTTAGCAGGTCTCATACCCATGGCCTGTAAACCAATATAGATTTACTAAGATCCAGATTTGATTTTTAAATTTTAATATAACAAAGGATGTAAGGCTTTTTTGTCTTCATATTTATGAATGATGTGTGGGTTAACAATATTTTTTCAACTTCTCTTGTCTTAGATTTGAAAGAGGAATGGGCTAAAATTAAATAATAATTTGGGTTCTCTATATTGCTATGTCTCTTGGAGAAAGACTACTTGAGTTTTATTCAATTTTAAATATCTTAAGTTTGATCTCTATCTTGGGTTGTTCACTCCATTAATATCTAAAGATAAAAGTAATAAATCCATGTGGGATTTTGGATGAAGTTATAGATTGAATAAGTATATTTTCCTCATCACACAATTTCTCTCTCTCTCTCAAATCATATGAGGCAGATATTAATATTTGCAAATGTGATTTTCAAATCAGTTTCCTTTACTTTCAAATGCTTAGTGAGTGCTAAAACAGGACTAGAAAAAATACATTTTGTAAAATGTAACAAAGCATATTAAATCTAAGAATAATATATTTCCATTCCAACCATGGAATGAATAACATTTTTAGTGCAATAGATAATTGATCTATTGAACTTTCTTTACTCAAAGAAAATAAACAAGCTCCCTGTTGACCTCTAAATAAGAACAGAGACTTTTTAATTTCTTGTAAGAGGAGATAGCACAAATATAATTTCAAAAATCAATTTTTAAATATACTTGTTACAAAGTTCACTACTTAATGTGAATTTGTTATTAAAACAAACTGAATGTCATTAGACATCTTTATGTATGCTTTATAAGAAATTGCTATTCTATTAGGCAGATATTTCTTCCACATATATATTTAAAGTGAGCCTTTCCATAGCTTACCATTGGAATATGTCACTAGTTCGATCTTATAACTAGTATTTTGTCAAAATTATAACTTGTATTTCCAGATCATTACAAGAGAAAGATGCAAGCATTTCCTTCTTATGTGTTACTCTAGAAGGAACAGATGTACACCTAACTTACAGACCTATTGTTTTGCCTAAGGTATTCAATAGTGAACGAGAACACATAAATAAGAATAAAGAAAATAATAATAAACATCATTGGTTATCAACATATATTACCATAAAACAACTTGGGTTTAATATTTCCTAACATGAGTACAACAGAATTAATAATTCCCATAAACTCATCTTTCAACATTAGCAAACTTATATTACACATTTTTGATTATTACTTAACACTATTGACAGTTGTTATTTTTTAATGTAGCAAGAAAACCTAGACATTGGCCCTTTCATAAGTATGTGTTTCTAAATATCAAAACTTTCCTGATCTTTCTTATTCAATAAGTAGTTCTAGTCAGTTTTTCTACATACATAAAGCCTGTATTCCCAAAGGACAGTGTCACTATATTGCCAGTTTCCATTGTCAGTTTTATTTAAATGTGTTATTGACAGGCTGAAACAATTAGGTATTAATTTTATCACAAGTCAAAGCAAAAAATACAACACTATACTACAATTTAGTTTTGTTGTATATATCCATGTGAAGTGTCCTTGGTGAGCAAGACAAATTAGAAATTCAGTAATTAGGTATAGTATGAACATGTTTTTTGTAATAATGCTATGAAGCATAGGGCAACTGTCCTGAGTAAACTCAAAGGAGAAAGGTAGTAACAAAGGTTAGTTACAATATATGCTATCATCTCATGTTATGACTAAATGATTTCTATATATTGTTCAAAGAATGCATAAAATACATATCTAATCCCTTAAAGAAGTCTATAAAGTTATCAGCAGACAGCTTTACTCATCTAGCCTGTTGGTTGTTTTAAGTATGTATAATCATAACTAAATAAACAAGAAGCAGCCACTACTTTTCCTTATTACGAACACTTGTAAATAAGTCACTTAAATGTTGAAGAACAGGTAAATTGGAAAAAAAAATCTAATTTTATATATATATATATATATATATATATATATATATATATATATATATATATATATATATATATATATATATATATATATATATATATATCCCATTGCTTATATTAACTTGACGTGGACTATGGTAGGACTTACTGCAAAAAAAAAAAAATACAAAATCAGTTACTAAAATAAAATCAGGACAAGGTGCAACCTTCTGGAAACATTAATTTTACAAGCTGTGACCTAAGAATACAATGATTACCCCTGTCTTTCACATCAGATATACTGAAATAGGTGTCAGACTGATTGTTTAATAATCCAGTCTACTACTACAACTTACAATGACATACACCTAGTTTCTCCAAAACATTTTCTATGCTGTACATATTACTGTTCATTTTAATTAAGTACAGGAATTCCTATGTGCATCATTATAAACTATAACAGAGAACATCCTATAATATAATTGTTATAATTCAGTAAAATGCATAACTGAATCCATTAAATCAAAAAGTCATATTTATTAATGTACTGCTTCTTTAAATGCAGATAATCATAGTGTAATTGAATGAAACACTGACATATGTTGTGTTTCTCTGTACATTTTAATTAAATCTCAAGTCCCTGCTGCTTGTAGTGTATTAAATTAGTTTTCATTTACCCAATCTAGCTATAAAATGTTTAATGTGATTAAAATTACTTCTGTTAGTGTTTCCCCTACATCTAGATGCCGACCAAACAGTCACTGTGTGCTTGGGAAGTATGTAAAGTTCACCTTACTTCCTTTCAAAACAGTGAAGGATGCTTCAGCCTGAGCCACTAAGCAGTGAGCAAGCAAAAGAACCACATAGGAGCTCGTGGGTATGTAAAAAGCTTCATCTCTTTGCTAGAAATGGAATCTTTGGATTTTGAGTGAAAAGAGAAGAAAAATGTTGAGCATTATGTGAATCAAGTAAATAAAGCTTAAATAAAGTTTAAAATTGCCTTTATTTACAGTGATCAGTTCTTAAAGGCATGAAAACAGTATAATAGTCCCTTCTATTTTCTTGAGAAACCAATTTTAAGCAGCAGAACAGTAAATTAATGTTTAAATTGCAGGTAAGTAGTTTGGTGTGTATGAATAATTTCCTTTCCAGCATTCTGATTACATATAATAGATGAATTTCTATGTGTATTATTAACATATTTTAAATTCTCTAATAGGGATCAAACAATACACTAGATATTTCATGGCAAGTTAAAGGAAATGAGAACAAGCAATGTTGCTTCTTATGGCAATACTTTGTTTAATATAAAGGAACCTTTACCAACATAAACATACACACACACACATTCATTTTAAACTGTTTAAATAAAACTTTGATTATAAATCTTGCAGAGATATTAAGTCAGATAGCATGGATACACACATTGAGAATGTTTGTTTCAGTATTTAAAGGTTAATACTAAATATAAACAAGTTATTTAGAAAATTTAAATGTTAAATACCGGTTTCCAGTAATAGTATGAATGCATCTGTCCATCATGTTGCTAATATGATTTGACCTTGATATTTGTTAATGATGATTAGATCAAGTAGAATTAAATACAATAGATTATGGCATAATAATCAATACATAAATCATTTAGAAGTTGATGCTTTGAGAGAATTGATGTTATTAGCTGCTGTGGCTGTCTTTTGTTTCTTCTTTTTAACATCCAACCAAGTATTCTTTTCTGGGGATCATTTTAAGGAAGAACAAGAACAATCCATTTCCTCTGGTATAGTTAAGTTGTTTTTTTGGATGAAAGGGGAAGCTTCTTCTATGTTGTTAAAAGTTCTTACTTCATTAGCCAGAGTGACATTTTCTCCAGGCAGCTCTGAGCACTACTACTACTTCATCTAAATAAGACATGCATTTTATTACAATTGATCTGGGAGGTAATTAAGGTGATGTTGGTATTGGCTTCCCTATTGCTCTATGTACTCTTTCAATTCCATATGAGAAGCCTTCCTGTAAGTTTAAAAGTTCTGGTATCCAAGTATTTAAAAAAAGAGAATGTCCTCTCCTTCTCTTTTTTCAGGTAATCCATTTTGCTTAAGAAGGAATTCAGTTTGAATTTCATCTTCTGTTGATCTCCCATCTATATCAGTTAAGGATATCTCCGTCATTTATTTTTAACTGATGTTGCTGGACCATTTCTTTAAGGGCATCTGTTTGCTTTTGGCAGCTTTCTTTGAGATTTTCTAGGTTTTCTTTGAAATTAGCTATTTTAGAGACAGTTCCTGTGAAGTGGTAGACACCAGCTGCAGTTTCTTCTTCAGAGAAGCTTCAGAATGTGAGTTCTTAGTGCTGCTCATTTTCTCCAGGTATAAAAGTCTCCAGTACAGTTTGACAAGAAAATATCTATAAAATTTCACCAAAGTCACATCGTTTGAGTATTAGATTATTATCAGTGAAATTTGATAAGTTTTGTTAAACAATAATTTTCCATATTATGTAGTAGTTTATGAGAGCTCTGAAAATATGCTGCTTTCAGTAGAGCATCTTGGCTCCATCCGTTCCCTATTTCTTGATACAGCAGCTGTAATCCAGAATTCCAGTTCTCATAAAAGCCAAGCTACTTCCCACAAAAAATACTTTCCTCCTACACCCAACACTGTGGTTAATGTCATTAGGAGACAACAACCTTAACATAGGTTGACTATTGTCCATCACTGATCTCCACCACCCCACCTCCTTTCTATAAAATCACCCCTTCATTCCCTTCCCTTTCACAGTATAAACAGAATGCAAACAAAATGTCTCAAAATAATTTATCTCAAATCTCAAGAGTCTTAACAATAAAAGGGACTGTTTGGAAGCACGGTTAGCTTTGCACAACCCCAACATTGTAAGTTAAGAAACTTGTTAATGTTCTTTTCCAGCCCTTCCTCATTCATATGACAAATATGAAATCTACTGTAACAAACCTGCAAAAAAAGATAGGTGGTATTGCTGTGCTGCTGTTAAAGAAATAATAATAATTTGGTATGTCTCATTTTTGTTTATTTTGTTGCAAAAATCACAGACACGCACAAAGCAATGAGAATTCTGTTTACTGACTTGCATACATTGTTCCTCCCTTATCCAAACCCTTGTACAAATAGTAATTAATAGAAAACACCATTCCCAGGCCCCTTGAATGTGTTCACAGACAATACCTTAGTCATATTTGTGCATCAACAAATGGGGGATGGGGCACCAAGTCTTACCAGCTGTGCAGACCAGCTCTGAGGGCATGGGACATAGCCATAGAAAGAGATCTGTCCACACAGATAGTTGCTCAATCAGACTTTCCCAGTAAACAAATGTCAAATGAATAAAAATAAAATTATTAAATACTATCCCAGACAGGAAAATGCAGCATTACCATTATCACAAGTGAACCTAATACTGATTTCCTGAGTTCTGAAAAATAAGTAGTCACCAAATGTTTATCCTTGTATATCCTCACCTGGCCAACAGCTATCCTAACAAACAACTCTAACTCAAAGAGTCTGTTCTAAATATTTTCATAGCAAACTCTGCATAGGTTAAGGCACATCTCCTGATTTTCTAGTGTTATCAATAACCATGTTGCTATACACCCTAATGGTAGCAAACAAAATATTTAAACCTTCATCTGCGTACATCAAACTCAGGCCTTTTCCTGAAACTAAAGAAATTAAACTAAACATAGAACTCCTTCATATTAACTGTTCACCTGTTTTTGAAGTAAGCATTCTCTACCCAACTACTGCTATTCACATCATCTATTACAATCGGTAATAAAAAATATTTTACTTCTCAATCTGAAAGGCAAATTCTGCTCTTGGAGAAACAGGATTAAAATCTCATAAAAACTAAAGAACAAGAGTGGATCAAATGGAAAGTCTCAAAATTAGATGCCAATGAGTATATAAGTAATGTACGCCGGCAGTTACACAAGCAAAATCTGTCTACCTCAGGAAGAAAACAGCTGCATATGCTTCTGGAAACCTATTAAAGACAGGGCATAGTTTGACTGTTCATGTAAAATAATAAAGCTACCCCTTCTAATGTGCTTTCCAATCTCGAGATCTTTACCACTCTCATATCGGCATTAGCACAGTTTTACACCAACATACTCCAAACAGACACACTACTAGTACAACTCATATAGAACAGGCACCTATGCCAGTTCTCTTCAACTTCCATGCAATCACTTCTAAAACTATTCATAACTTACTGCAAAAGCTAATTTCACCCCCCTCCATATCTCAAGTTTCTTGTTCACATCTTAATTATTTCACTCACTGATACAATCCCTCTACAGTTCAATAATAAGGGAACCACAGCTAAGCCCATAACGCCCATTAATCTGCTTTCATACAGGTAATTTCTTCGGTCATAATTGACCCTAGTTAGGCTTACAGACTCCACTCACCAGACTGGACAAGAATGGGTGACTGTTGCTTCTCCAGTGCCAGGTCTGCTCTATGGTCTCTTAAGGCTGGCTGACTGGGCTGTGACCTAGTGTATGGTCATGTGGAAGTTACTGACACAAGTTGTTCCACACAGAAAGGTATGCAGAGAGAAATGATAGAACTTTCTATACATTTGTTAGAGGCAGGAAAAATACTGGTCTTAAGTTAATTACCTTTGCCAAGAATGATACCTAGATAAAAAAAAAGATAATTGACTTAACAACTAACTAGTCAGTGTCATTTTTAGGAGATCCAGTATGTGTCAGCAAGGGATGATGTGGTATATAAGGCTTGTTTCACCAGGGGTGGCTTATAATACCGGTCACATCAGGGCTTCTGTGCACTAGTTAAAGACATTGCTACTCCCATAGCGCCTCTTTTAGGCACCCCCCCCCCACTGGACAGTCTTACACATGAACTCAAACTTGGACATCATCAAGATGGCACTACACAATGCTATGGGTCTAAATAGAAATATTCTAGACGTTGAGGTCCTCCTACAAGTCAAGAACATTCATATTTGCGTAGCTGCTGAAATATGGCTTACCAGTGTTTAGTGCCTCTCATGCTTTCAGACCCTTGGATTACTGTTGGGCAGTATCTATATTTGTTATAAACACCGTTACATCACATCAAAATCACACACAACACTAACTTGGAGATCGTTGAGATCAAAATCACCCTTAACAAATCCAATGATTAGTTCATTGCCAACTACAGATCCCCATCACAGGCACCCAAAGATCACTTAACTAAGCTCAACACTGCTGAGACATTAAAATCAATCCAAATACCCTTTCACTGGTGGACTTCAATTAGCCATGCATTGGCTGGTATATGTCTGAAAATAGTTATGCTCAGTGTTTTCTAGACTCCATTAACACCAACACACTGAAACAAATTACAAAACTACCCACTAGCAGGAAAAAGGAAACGCACTTCATTTTGTAGAAGACTTGTGTAAAATTCCCAACAAATTCTTGCAAAGGAACCAAGCTGAAAGAGCTGCCACATTCACCTCTGACGTTTACAAAGGGGTGCTCCTATTAACCTAACTAATGGGGTTATGAGGCAGACAGCTAGTTCCAGTAGGCCGGCCACTGGAGAGGGTGTGGAGGATGTTGTTCCTACAGAAAATTTTGTAACTGATGGTGGTAGGGATGAGGAGATTTCTCTTCCTACATCTTTTTCCTCGAACCGGGGACAGAACCACCAGAGGTTTTACAACATGAGGAGCCATTGCAGGAACAACAGCAAGAAGCCTTTTCAGAAGTAACAAGAAGAACAAATCCTGACATTATCAGTAACAGTTTTGGAGACTTTTTTGTTTATAACTATTCGAGTTTTACAATCACTATGGAGATGTCTGATTTATTTTCAAAAGGTCTTACTTTTGTTCCATGGAGACATTTTAACCTAGCATACACACTACTTGATTTGAAGTTGTTTATACGTAGGTTGAATTTATTGTTAATTTTTGGTAATACTGCTTTAGACAAAAAAACTTTGAGAGTCCGAAGTACATTCAACCCCCCTATCCACCCTTTACTTTTTTATTTGAACATTTGTGTGAAATTGAAATTAGAAATTTGGTCAACTGTTCTAGAACACTTTTGAACAAAAACTTGACTGATGAAGTAGACTTGTTGGACACTTGAAAAAGTTTACATGTCAGGATCCTTAAACCAGACAAGGGGGGGTGGTTCAGTACTAATGGACACTTGTCATTATGAAAACTGCCTCATCCACATGTTATTGCAGGATGCTTATACACTATCTAGCATTAATGAATTGAATGCAGCATATAGGTGCATCCATGTTTTCTTGAATGATTTGTTTTTAGAAAATGTTATAGAACAAGATGTGTTGAAATATTTCACTGTTTCGTTTCCTAAGATTCCAACAGTTTTCGGATTGCCCAAGATCCATAAAGATGTGTACAACCCCCCCCCCCCGTGAGGCTATTGGTTAACGCTAGGGGTTCAATCACTTACCCGATAGCCAAGTATGTGGACAACATATTGAAACAATATGTTGAAAAGGAAACACACATTTGTAAAGATTCTTGGGCTTTTTTGAAAGCCATAGGTGCTTTAGAATTCAAGAGAGGTCATAGATTCTTGACAATAGACGTAAAAGACCTATATACGTCTATTCCTCATGCCACAGGGATAGACTGGGTCACTGACCGTTTATTGCATCACAATGCTAGCAGTGTAGAAATCAGATTGGTGCAGGGACTGTTAGATGTCATTTTGAGGTACAACTTTGTAACATTTGGGGGAGAGAAATATTTACAGAAGACTGGTGTAGCCATGGGCTCACCAGTAGGGGCCAGTTTTGCCAACATTGTTATGGCTGAATGGGAACACAGATATGTGCTTGGCAATTACAACGGTCAGTTCAAAATCGATTTTTACACCAGATTTTTGGATGACATCTTTATACTTACGGAAGGTTCAATTAATGATGTGAGAACCTTCATGGACTATCTCAACTCCAGCACGTCTTTTTTGAACTTTACATTTGTAGAGTCTGATTCTAGAATTTCTTATCTGGATGTAGACTTATATAAAGACATTTCTGCTGGTAGCTTTAAGGCTAAAATATTTCGGAAGAGTTCCTACTCTAACACCATGTTACACTTCACCAGTGCCCATCCTGGGCACCAGAAAAGAGGGGTAGTCAAGGGGCAACTTGTGCGCGCTGCTTGAATGGTAACTGATAATGAATCCTTTTTAGAAGAATGTGAGTTTATTAAGGGATTGTTTCTACACAGAGGTTACCCAGACAAGTTTATTCATGACCTGGTTACTGAGGTCCAGACTAAAAGGTATGGGGTGTTTATAAACCTATTTTACAAAGCAGTTCGTTCACAAGTTGTTCACTAGAACATCTATCTCCAGTTATGCCTGAAGTCTTTTTAGACAGCAAGAAAGTTGACACTTCTATCTCTTTCATCACCAATTACAGTGCTGAGATTCACCTAATTAAGGAGATGGTTGTCAAGAACTGGAGTATTTTCTTGTGTGATGACGCCTTACAAGCCAGGTTTGGTACTTTGCCTAGGTTTATATATAGGAGGGGTGACAACCTCAAACGGATATTAGAAACAAAAAAGGACACTCGTGTTAGAATAGAGGGCATTTTCAAATGTGAGAGTTGTAACATGTGTAGGCATATTGCCACTGGTTCAAGCTTTAAAATTGCTGGGTCTTCTTTCTCCACTGTTGGTAGATTCAACTGTAAATCTCGATCGGTTGTTTATTTGGCTTGCTGCCAGTCTTGCCCAGCGTTTTATGTGGGCAAGACTGACAGAGGTTTTAATGAAAGAATCTATGAGCATTTATACTGTATTAGGAAAAACAAGTGTGAAAATGTTTTGGCGAAACATGTTAATGACCACACTCAGCACAGTTTTACTTTTAGGGTGTTAGGACAGGTTTCCTTTGACATCAGGGGGGGGTCCTTTCCAACTATTATTAGAGCGCCTAGAAGTGATTTGGCAGCTGAAACTCTGTGCATATAGACTTCCAGGTCTCAATGACAGAGTAAGTTTAGCTTGCATTTTGAAACTTAGAAGTATGCAGAGGTAAATTTTATTATTACTACTTTTCATTTGTTATTTTTTACTTTTTACCTTTTGTCATTAAAAAGGTTTTATATACTATGATTTTAGGTTTCAAACATTTTAAACATTTTATGTTTATATATATTGCCATTTTGTTTTGTTTTTAAAACACATTTTTCATAGATTCGACTTTGTATGCAGTAGTACTTTAAGAAGTTTTGAGATCAGCTTTTTCCCACACATTGATGTCAGTGAGTTTTAACCAGTTGATTGGTCCATTCAAATGTATCATGTGTTGTTAATTATGTATTTAAGGAGTTTTTTTACATTTGCTACCTTTTGATGTCTGTCTGAAGAAGTTCAGTTTTTTGAACGAAAAGTGGATGTTAATAAAACACTTAACATTGGATTTTTTGCTGCTGGTTCTGCTGACATGGATTTTGTTTTATTTATTTCAGTTTGTTTTAATTTTTCTGTTGCTTCAGATTGTTTCTTAACACATACTTGTCTTTGCTTTGCCTCATTAGCAGCAGTACAAAGAACTGCGTGCTCACACCCTTGTTCTCCCCTCCCTCTTCCCTGTTTATTACCTTAAGACAATCCCAAAGTTAATATTACCTGTGGCAGGCACCATTTTTAAAACTTCAAACACCCTTGTCACTATCATATGTTCATTTATCAGTTAACTCTGTTAACTGATTGTTTCCAGCACCCTCATACGAGCAACTAATAGGGTCTCTACCCGTTTCGCTCCCCACCCTGCCCCCTATTCCCTCCCACCCCAGTGGTCCCACCTTTATTGCACTCAAACCCCTCCCATCTTTCCAATAGCCACCCACAGTGCTAACCCAGCACTATCTCCTCCATCTTCCCACTACTATCACACCTCCTCAACTAACATGTACAAGCATACCTTACCTATGCTCACTGCATGCACTCTCCTTGCATATCTTACTTCCTACCAAAGCTCCATCATTCCCCCAGTCAACCACTACCACTGTACTACTACTCACACCACCACTCATGTCTCACCCACACTCGGCTCCCCTCCCACCAGCTCAAGAACCATCCCTATGCACCCCCCACATATTCTACCAACTATATTGCTCAAACATAAAGCATCCCTACAACTTAACATAGTAACCTTCCCACCATACCTATTACCCAAAGAGCACAATCATAAAGTTTGCCTTATAAACAAACACATTCAAAAATTGAGAAAACTAATAATCTCATACATATCAAAACTAACCCTAAGTGGAGACATCCACCCCAACCCTGGCCCTACCATCTCCAACCCCAATCCTCATAATCAGACTAGAAACCACAACTTCTCCCATATTACAGCCAATAGAAAGCAAAGTGACTTCTTTCTACTGAGCCTAAATATTAGAAGTATATCCAACAAAGTCCATGAACTCCATGCCACCATAGATTTGTACTCCCCAGATATAGTCATCCTGACAGAAACCTGGCTAAAACCTCACATTACCAGTGAGCAAATACTCCCTACAGGTTACGGCATACTAAGAGTAGACTGGATAAACAAAAAAGGAGGTGGTGTAGCTATAATATTTAAACAGCATCTAAACATCCAGATCTTAAAATCATCAGCTCCACAAATAGGCAATGAAGAAATAATATATACCAACCTCAAAATAAAACCATCAACATAATTGGATGCTACTTCCCACCTGGCCAAAACATCCCTCCACTAGAAAACTTCCTCAGCTGGTCTACCCAACATCTCCCCCAAGAAACTATCATATTAGGTGATTTCAATATTGACTGGCAATCCTGTTCTGGCAACAATCCAACCCATCATGTACACCTTTGTGGCTTCACCCAACTAGTCCAGTCGCCAACCAGGATAAATAAAAACTCCAGCAAGCACACTACCCTAGATTGGATACTAGTCAGTAAGAGCCCCCAGTCATATATAACAGGCTGCTTATCACATAGCCTCAGTGATCACTCCCCAACATTCCTACTCAAAAAATACCTATACCAAGCTAAACCTGTCATCTACCGTCAAATACGTAAAAAACTAAACTTTAACCCACTCACATTCATCTCATCCCTCAAAGAATGTAACTGGCATCCTCTAAAGTAACTCAGTCTAGATGACACAGTTGAATTTTTTAATACTACCTTCCTGAATTAATTACCATGACCACATAAGATTTTCCAGAACCAAAGCACAACCCTCCCCATGGCTATAGAAAACCACCAAGTCAGAAATGAAAAAACAGGGATAAAGCTTGGGAGCACTGGCACAAAACCAAAACCCCCTCAACTAGACAGAAATTCCTAGAACTACACACTAGAGTCAAAAAGCTAATAAAACAGGACAAATTCCAATACTACCAGTCTGCCCTAGACTCCTCACAACACAGCCCAAAACAATTCTGGTCCTCCATAAACTCCATCCTCCACCCAGGTAAAGTCAGTACCCCTCCTCCTAACATCCCTCACTCCTCAGAAAATATTGCTACCTCATTCAACACACACTTCACCCAAACCATACTATCACTAGCTAAACAACACAACTCCCCTCTCATCCAACCCACACCTTCAACTAGTAATCTCCCCACTGCCTTCTCTTTTTCTCCTGTACCTACCTCCAACATAAAAAACCTCTTAACTAAACTTAAACCCACCAAAGTAGCAGCAGACAACCTCCCAAGTGAATACCTACAAATTGCAGCTGATGCTCTGGCCTACCCAGTATCCATCTTGATAAACTGATCTCTGTCAGAAAGTTATGTTCCCACACTGTGGAAAGTATCACATATAATTCCCCTCCACAAAGGCGGACCATCCACAGAACTAACCAATTACTGCCCCATAGCTATTCTCTCTCCACTCCCCAAAATACTAGAAAGATGTATACACTCTCAGGTCTCAGACTACCTTCTTACTAACAACCTCCTTTCCAGTACTCAGCATGGTTTCCGACCAAACCATAGCACCACCACTGCCTTGCTCTCCTTTACTAACACTATCCTTCAGCATAAAAACAATGGCCATCTCTCCTCTGCTACTTTCCTAGACCTATCTAAAGCATTTGACATGGTCCCACACAAACAACTTATCTCTGTTCTCAATAACCTATCCTTCTCACAATCAGTCACCAACTGGTTTCAGAGTTACCTGTCTGACCACCAACAATCCGTTGTATGGCATAATGACATATCTCCCCAACT
Source organism: Protopterus annectens (assembly GCF_019279795.1). Taxonomy (NCBI): domain Eukaryota; kingdom Metazoa; phylum Chordata; order Ceratodontiformes; family Protopteridae; genus Protopterus; species Protopterus annectens. The sequence continues at coordinate 659,427,931 of NC_056739.1, forward strand.
ACCTGTCTCCATAGGGGTTCCCCAAGGATCCATCCTTGGACCCCTACTCTTCTCTGTTTACACCAATAATCTAGCCTCTGCACCAAACATGGCACACTCATACAATACGCAGATGACTCAACCATCATCTGCTCAGCTCAGTCCCTACCAAAACTGCAAAAAGTCACACAGGAAACATGGTTATCCGATGACCAATTAATACTCAACCCAAACAAAACTAAACTACTCATCTTCCAACCCACCAAACATACTCAAAACAACTCTCACTTTAACATCACAGCAAAAGACGACACCACTATATACCCAACTGAACACACCAGATTGCTAGGAGTGGAAATAGACAATAAACTAAAATGTGACATTCACATATCCATGACCATAACAAAAGTCCACAAAAAACTAGGAGCATTATACAGAAATAAGCAATTTCTCACCAAAGCAGCAAAGATTTCAATAGCAAATTCCCACCTTATCTCCACCCTAATTTATGCCTCTCCAATATATACCAACCTAAGGCAATGCGATCTAAACAAGCTAGAGACCGGCTACAACAAAATCGCCAAATTCGCCACAGGGGCATCCTACCATAGTCACCACTGTCTCTCACTTGCTGAACTGGCTGGCTTGAACTCCCTGACCTCCTTCAGTGGTATCAACTCTCACTCACCCACAAACTAGTAAACCATCCACTAAATGTCCCATCCCTCCAGAATCTACTCCAACCCTATCGCCCCACCAGACCACTAAGATCCAGCAACAAAAATCACTTGCAATAACTCTGCTGGTGAAGCACTATTCTCTTGCGCCATAGCCAAATTATGGAACTCACTCCCACCCACAATTACCTCCGTACCATCATGCACCCACTTCAAAATTTACTAAAAGCACACCTAAAAACATGCTGGCTATGCCCTTGCAACTCCCACTCTAATATCATCCACCCCATCCAACCACTACCTTTCTTTCCACTCCACTAACTACCTTGATTATAGCAAGCTCAGATGCTCATAAGCCTGGTACTTATTATACAGCAGGAACTTCTCATTGTAACATTTGTTAATGTCTGTTATGTACTTCACAGATAAAGATTCTAGTTGTCTACTGATGTACTATGTTCTTCATCTGTAAATATGTTATAAGTAATTGCTATGTTAAATTGTTAATCACTATGTAATCCAATGCAACTACTGTCTGTTTATTTTAACTGTGGAGCTTTTCTCCCCGGGCCTCCACTGAAAATGGACCTACGTCCAGTCTGACAGTCCCGGTCAACAAATTTAAATAAATAAATATTAGCAGAAGTTAATTTTACCCCTCCTATTGACATTATTGTCCCCACTATTCCCAAGAACTTAGTTTCAAGAAATCACTTTAAGACAAGCAAAAAAAGTAGTAGTAAGTAACGTCACCAAAGGCTGAGCACATCAAAATATAAAACTCCAAAACAAATGGTTCTGCCACCAATTCCACTTAAAAACACTTGAAAACGTTAATAAAATAAACGATAATATATTAAAATAAACACACTGGCTCATAAACCGGATAAGTGCTTTTGGTATAATACCTTTTTCAAATCCTAAATGTTTGCCAGTGAAACTTTCTCTTAAATATCTTCATTTCCTAGCATTCACTCACTTAGATGCACTTAGTAACCGTAGCAGCATACACACCCTTTTAATTATGTCATTTTGAGTGCTGCTATGGTTACTAAATGCATCTAAGTGAGTGAATGCTAGAAAATGAAGGTATTTAAGAAGAAGTTTCACTGGCAAACATTTAGGATTTGAAAAAGATATTCTACCAAAAGTGCTTATCCGGTTTATGAGCCAGTGTGTTTATTTTATTTTATCTTATCACTTTAGAACAAGCCCTAGAATCCCTGTCAAAGGTTAAAATAATACTTCCATGGGACCAGATAGTATGCCAGGCTGCATTCTCATCAGTGCCAAGTACGTACTATCCGTGCTGTACTTAAACTCTTCAACCTAAGCCTATCTGCAGGGTTTGTTCCTGATACATGGAGAATAGCCTCTACACACAGTGGCCCCTCTATAGACCTGGGAAATTATAGACCCACCATACACTTACAGCTAATGATCTATAAACTGAAAGTTATAATAATGTGTCAAGGCTGTTACATTGAAGACTTTGCAAACCTTCCAACATACAAATAGCCAAGGAGCATTGGAAATGAACTACAAAGAAATATTAAAAAAGATGATGGACTAATCACATGGGATCACTCAATTAATGGTAGATAAGTAGAAGCAAGAATGTCAGACAGTACAGTTGAAGATCCTCAAACAAAATTTGTCTATTGTATAACTACTCAAGTTACTTAACTAGATAATGGTCTCCAGGTCATCCCCAAAAAGGGACACTTGTGCGCCCTGATTTTATCCAGTTAACCTATAAATAAAATAAAAAAAGACAAAGCATTAATTATTAATAACTAGTGTCCTATGTACTGGAAGACAGAGTTATAAAAAATAAAGGCATGCATGCATAAACTAGAGCAGTGCTTAACGGGGACACCCCCATTAGCTTTAATGATACAATACCAGCAACAGGTTGGCTACTAAAAAAGAAAAAAATGAAGTGTATTTAAATATGTAGTAATACATGTAAACTCTACAGGAAGAAAGAAAGAAGTGATTTTGTTTACATTGGTACTGAGAAGAGCAATCTTTACAAACTTATAAACATCTGACTCAAATGTGGTTCAGAATTTAGCTATACCTCTAAGGCTCACGGATGGGACCCATTCTTTCCATGCTATTAAAAACTTTATTCATGGTAAAAAAAAAATGTAGCAGTGCAAAAAATTCAGTGGATCAAAAAGCATAATTCCTATAGGAAATGGTCACATAATTCATCAGGATAATCAATTTGAGTGAGTTAAGATATATTAAGACAATTGTATTTTAATTCCAGCAACACTTTAACTAATAATTTTCTTTTAATTACTTAAAGGAACACTCCTAAAGCCAATTGTGTTGCAGATATTCATGGGGTGGAAATACATAAATTAAACAAGCAAAGAGTAAAACAATAAAAACACTGGTTTTGTTTTATTGATACTATTTTATAGTCTGCACATGTCAGATGGTTCAGTAGCAATACAAAAAGATTAAAAAGTGAATTATTAATAACTCACTTCATCATCATTAGAAGGTCACACATCTTGGTCTTGTAATTTCAATTACCTTACACTTCTTTATTTATGAACGTTTCTTCCTCAATATTTTCCATTTTATCCTGCACTGCGTTCTCTGTCTTTATCCATAAGAATGCTATAAATCTTTTCCAATTTGTTTCTCAACTGAGAACAAAGCATTTCTAATTAGTTTCTTTATTGCTGTTAATATAAAAATAATTATTTAATGTTTCATACAGTTGATGGCAAAATAAAACAATGCTTATAAATGAGAGCAGTCTGTTAATTTAATTTACATAAAATGCAGTTTTAAAGGATTGTAATTGCTATAACTTCAAATTCTCTTTGATTAAGATTATATTGCTGATTAACTGGGACAACTGTTCTGAATATTAAAACCAGAAGACTTTATAACTCCATTTTTGCTATGTGATAGTTACTGAGCAAATGTATTCCAAATAAAGCTGTCTGTGAATGTTAGTTAACACAGAAAAAAAAACATGTCCATGTTCCAGATCATTTAATTTTAACAATATTATTCATTTAAATGGACTCCAAAAGAGAATAGAGTATCTTGCATGTACATTCTGTTGTTCTTACACCCCAAAAGATTTAATGATGCATCACGTTGTGCTCAACAGTTTCATCTTTTGTTCATTCACTGAAGCTCATCAAAATATATTTTTCCTTAAAAGCTGCTGATCCTTATAAAATGTGACTTTTTTAAACTATTTTTCGTTCTTCTGTGGAGTAAGACCCCCTTCATATGCCATCTAAGCATAATAAAATCAGCACCAAGCTACATGTACCACAGCATAAGAGCAAAACCAGTCCTAGGAACTTTACTCAAGAAAAGCAGGTGTTTGCAACACACTTGTTTTAGCACTTGACTGTATTGCTCGGAAGTTTCATAATTTAAAATAGGAACCACTGTGAATGTATTACCATTAAGCATACATGTGTCTATATCAAAATAGTGCTAACAATTTAATAATCAAATTACATTTGCCTTTTTAGAACATGTATTTCATTTCTTGAACTGACTGCATTAAATATCAGATTAAATTACTGCATTTTTTTTTCTGAATGAGAGAATAACAGGTAAGAATGATTGGCTCACCTGGTTGCCAACTAATCTTTTAACGTCAAGAACAGAAGGCTGTGGGTTTTATCCCTTATCCAATCATTTGCTTTTAATATTTGCACAGAGACAGTACAATGCGACAGGACACAGCACAACACTGAAAGGGTGCCATTGATGAGAACAAACACCATCCCATCTACATGTTCAGAATAAGTTCCCATGGTACATGATCACAGAATGTTTTAGCTAACATTCATTGAAACACTGTGTAAAACACCAGAATGAATATGTTACAGCTTTACTACAATAGTCAGGATACTTTTCTGTACTCACTCACTGTTTAATACAGCAATGTTTCCTTAGTACACACCTTCTGCATAAACTAGAATATTGAGTGTAAAGCTGAAAGCATTCCTAAAATCTGTTAATACCTACACTTTTTTTTTTAGAACAAGAAAGCCCCTTGATCATGAGTCACAGTTACAGCTTGACTATTACTCTTATCAACATTTAAACCTCAGATATGGATATATACACACATATAAATCATATGGCTGTGTGTGCAAACACATATATAATGAAAACTCCAAGGAGACACAGGACATGGGACTTATTTAGAGCAGGTTATGTTTTCACAGAATCACAAGAAACAAATAGTCAATTTCACAGAACAGTAACTGCAGCTTTTTTCATTAATAATTTTTCATCGTGGCCCCTTCAGATATAGGTCATCATTAACAGACCCATTCTGCAGGCCTCAACCATGCCCCAAATTTAATTCTATATTTCACATGATTCTATGAAATATAATACATGTCAAAAATAATCTAATCTAGATGATGTATATTCTGCATCTTACTATATGTATACTATTGTACTATTTACTTATTGTATTTGCTTATATTTCTGTAGAGCTTTTCTCCCCAGGCCTCCACTGAAAATGGGTTCCTGGCCCAGTCAGACTTTCCCGGTAAACAAATGTAAGTAAATAAATAAATATATGTGAGCCCTGACAAATTTTCAGAGTCTAGTCCTCCAAGCTACTTCCTTTTATCCAGTACTAACTGCTATTAAATACTTGGATGATACACATGGTTTGACTAAAAATGCTGCAAAAATATTCCCATATACCATACAACAGAACACATTTTAAAGACACATTCATTATTTACTAAAACTAACATAGGAATATTAACCCCTCCTCCACCCAATACAAATTCATGGGTTTCGGACTTATAATATTTGTAGGCTCTCAACAACCTATCAGGTTTTTCTGTTGGCTATGTTGGGCTTTTGCTTCACTATTTAAAGGGGTAGGGGACCCGCGGTGGTGGTGCTGCGGTAGCGTTGTCGCCTCACAGTAAGACGCTGTCCGATTCGATTCTCAGCTAGAACGTCTTCTGCGTGGAGACATGCGTGAATGGGCGTACCTTCATTGAAGGTTGTGCGTCAGGGCTGGTAACTCGGCAGGTAAAAATCAACTACCAATCATTAGCGGACCGGAGTTCCGCTGTGGTGACCCCTAACCAGGAAAAGCCGAAAGACAAACAAACAAACAAATTTAAAGGGGTAGGGGGATAGAAAATACCAGAACAAATTTATACTGCCATCAGTTTGCCTGCTTAATCATTGCAATAGTGCATTATCCATAACAAAACTGAAGTACCTGCCAAAATAGCAATTCAAGGCTCACAAGGCATGCTTTCTAGTTAGGCCCTCATACACTGGCAGAATATCTTACTTCTGCATTGCTTTACTATATGCTGATACAACACAGAAGTTAAGCCTCATGTTGAAAGTCTTGGGAATGCAATGTCTTCAAGCCTACCTTTGATATGTTTGGGTATGGGTAAACTTTTTAGCAAAAATCAAGGGTTACTAACACAAGTTCATAACATAGGATTTTTTTTCTCATTAAATGCACTGTCTACCTCAGAAGACCATTTGCTCTTTGACAGGAAATTTTCCTGTTGTGAGATTTGTCAAAGGACAGGCAATAGTTTCAAAATTAGGCAGATACTTTCCTTGGACTATCTGAGTGCACTTTTCTCTTAGTGGTAGATATTGCCCAGATTTATGAAGTCTATTGTTTCTTGTTATTGTCTTACCACCCTATTCCTATAAGGTATCCTAGGTATTCGACTTCCACCGTACACACTTTGCATCTTTGAGCATTTACAATCAAATCAGCCTGTCATGGACTAATACAGTATTTATGTATTACAGTATGTATTTCTGTTAGAGAAACTTGCAGTCCTCTGAATGAATAACCACATTACCAAGATCTACCTCAGCATATCAGGAGTTATGTTTACGTATTTTATCCAACATCCTCTAACAGGTGGCATGAGCTCCATGTAGAGCAAATGGTAATGCTGTATACCAGAACAGATAAAAAAGAGAGGTTATAAAGGCTGCTTTTTTTTCCCTCTGGCAGAAATAGTAAGAGGTTTTTGCTAGTATCTCTTCAAATTCGGTTTTATTAACAGAAAACCTAGGAAAAGCTAAATACTTAATCCATTCATTCTAGACATAAGACAGTTGTCAAACTTTGATACGCTATTTAATGTTCTAATGTTATTACATTCTGCAAGTATATTTGAACTGCTCCAGTCACTCTGTGACAATAACATCTAGTGTGAGTATTTTTGAACTTCTTTTACTAACTGTTCCTATAACTCTGGTACTCAGAGGTCAGTCTGACTTTTACTCCTGTTGTTGTTTCTATGTAATGTTCTATAAGTTTAGTTCTCTTACATAGTTCTGAAAACACTATTTGTTCTTTAATATAAAAATAATCTTACTTCCTGCATTTGTATCCCTGATAAGGATTCCTCCAACTCTGCTTCAGGTAGAGGATCCTTTGCCTCTCCACAGAATTCCCCACCTCCTTATATGGCTTCAGTACATTAATTATGATTGATTTATGCTTTTCTGATCATCTGATCTCATAGCTCACTGCATTTATTCTTTTGTCACCTCAAATGCCTTCTGCCATTTGATCAAAAATTTGCTTATTGTGGGAGTACCAGCATTAGCACCTAGTGTCCTGAGTTAAATTCTCTACATTAGGCATTATTATTAAATGCATTTCCTGGGCTATCTCATGTGCTCCCTTTCCATGAGCATTACCAGTTTTATTCTATCCCGCTAACAGTGTTTTAGCGTGTTTTAATGGTGTCTTTTCTTCCCATGTTTCCTTCGTGATATCAAGCAGAAATCTTGAATGCCTTCTTATGATTCTTTTGCAAAGTCAAGCAGTCCTCTTGGATACCAAAAGTATGCATGTCCAAATGAGGTAAACCTCTGATTGCAAATAGTAAAAAGGGTAACTGAAGGATGACACCCGGTCTTAGATTTTAACATCGGCAACAATAACTACCTCAGCATGATTTTCAATGGTTTATTAAGCCTCTCTGGCAATCCCTTCCTTTATGTATGGTAAGCAGATGCCTTCAACTATCATAACTGACACAGTACTCTTGTCAAAGAGTGCCAGTGACTAGTATGCACTTTAATGATATCCATTTTTGGAGACCATTACCAGTCTTCAGGCAATGACTTTAGCATTAGCTTTATGTAATGCCAATTCTGCACATTTACTATACAGTCCATTATGACGAGTATGTGCTGATACCCGCCATCAGATTCTAGTAGTGGCATTAGATGTCCACAGGAATAATTCAAATATTTCTATGATAGACATTTGATAAGATACTTTTATATCATAGATTGGGCATAGTTCTTTACAGTGTGTTTTACAGTGAAGCCATCAAATGTTTTTGTTGTTGTTTGTACTGCAGTTACATCACCCTAGTCTGTAGTCTGTTGCCATCTGGCCAAGTATTTTTTCTTTTATTTTTCTCCCTGCTACACTGTAGTGCATACATTTGTTATGTATATATGTTTCAACTCACTTCTACTGAAGGCTTCTCTTATAATGCCTGATTTTATGTTTGTATGAACAGCACAGTTACTGAATAATGTAGATTGTTAGTACAGGAGAGTTTCTGTTTGTGAAGAGTTTTGTCATTGACTAGAGTTGCTTCCTTTTTTTCATATATGCTACACACTCTAGCTGGCTGCCTTTTCTAAGTGCTTAAATATCAGATTTACTGTTGTGTAGCAGAGTGAGAACCAACAGTCTTATTACCTGTCCCTCTAACATCTGTAAACCTACATCTCAGTAACACCATACTTGCATGCAAACACATATCTCTTGTTAGTTTAGTTTATTTTTCTTTCTGTCCTATACTGTGAAAGCCACCATTTTTGTTTTTAGTAATCACAACATTGCATACCTACAAATATCTCCTGTAAGCTTATTGTCCTGTTTAAAAGCTAGAAAGCTGAAATGCACAACTGTGAAATATAGTGCGCTACTCTTGTTTGCCAAACATTACTTAATGTGGATGAGTATAGGACAAATAGTACTGCACCTAACTAGTTCAAACATCAAGAAATCCTTAACTAACATTTCCTCTGTCTCTCTACCAGTGAAACAAGCACATATAAGTTTGATTGCTGCTGCAAAAGTTATCTTATCCCACTACCTAAAGAACTTGCACAGCTGAATTTCACCTGCGGTTGTAAAGGTTCACAAGGAGTAAATACACCTGGTTAAATCTATGTAAGGCAATTTCCAAGACTCGAACTAATAACTTAATTTGTTAAGTCATGCATTAGTGTGCTTTGTTTTGTAGTGTTGAATCTGCTGGAAGGATATCCCCACCCCTACTTGCCCACACTCACAGGAAGTTTACTGCTGAAGGTGAAGCGACATTAACACTTCATCATATTTTACTCATCAGTGTAATATATCCCTTGAAAAACATTGAAAAGCCCATAACTATAAAATTAGATGCTGTGACTAGAGTCAAGTATTTAGAGTTCAGAGACAGTGTCTTTGTATCCATGAACATTCTACCTCACTCATTGTGGTAAACCATCTGGGGGGGTTCTTCCCGCTCCATTCGCTCTGCTCACTATGATCCCCCCGCCCTTCCCCCATATCCCATAAACCCCCAGCACCTCTACTCTTATCCTAAGCAAACCTCTCCCCCTCATTCCTATGATCCAATTAAATAAAACTCTACCTTGTCCACACCCACATTTCATTCACACCTTACTTTCTTTTATTTAGCCAAACTTATCTGCTCTCCATTACATCCATCACCTTGAATTCTCATCCCCTCTACTATAATTCTTTTTTAACTTTCTGTATTTTACCATCCCAATACAATCCCCACCTCAAACTATCTCACATTAACTCCAGGCTTATCACTTCTCTTCTGCTATACACACACACACTAACACTGCACCATAATTTTACTACTGACCAATCATCTCCCCCACCCCTCTTTATCATAAACTGCAAGGCAAAACACATAACCACATTGTCAAAGCTCACTCTGAAGTCAAAACATTTCCAACCTTACCTTCACAAATATCACATAATCTCCATTTACACCCGATATTACATTCAAGTGCATAAATACCTCTTTTACTATTTTTAAACCCACTATCACAGTTGACATGTTCCTCCTAACCTGCCTAGCCTTTTAACCTTTAATTCTCAACCTCGCTACAGCTATATCCTCGTATACCCCCCCACACCAATACACACCAACAACCACCCCAACCTTCTCTCCAATAAACACAGCTTCTCACATATCCCCTCCAAGATTTTCCCTATACCCTCCCATATTATTCAAGCCACAAATTGGCATTCTCACCTTCTAGGAAACCACACTTGACACCAGTGCCATTACCTAGGAATAAAAACACTTCCCATGGTACTCATTCCTCATTGTCTGTCTGCTCAAATGTGGAGAACTACATCCTAACCCTGGCCCACCCTTTAATCCTAACCACAAGAGTAACTCTAAAGATTTAAACATACTTAGACTGAACCTTAGAAGTATATGTAATAAAATGGCCCCACTGCATGCCTGGATTGATCAAAATAAACCTGGCATACTACCCCTTTCCGAAACATGGCTACATCCCAATGTAAAAAGACTCAGAAATAATACCTCCAAATGTTGCAATAACCAGAAGAGATTGATCTAAAAAAAAGGGAGGAGGGATAGCACTTGTATATCCCTCTATGCTCAACATCTCACCCTACACCAGTAATATGGCCATCTTTTCCAGTGCTGAGGTACTAATCTCTTTTCTGAACCTCAACATATCAAAAAGATGAGACTTGCCACAGCAGAAGTATAAAAATAAATCCTTTAAAGGCTGCAGTAAAACACTTTCACGTTCAAATGACGCTTCTTCAGACTTTAATAACTACACTAAAGCACATCCATTTAAATAGTACTGCCTATACATTTAACATAAACACATTAAATCCATTTACTAATTAAACTAATTAAAACATTTAAAGACATATACACTTTGGAACCAACAAATAAAAATTCCTGTAAGTACATATGTCTGAGAAATAATATATATACTTATATATATATATATATATATATATATATATATATAAAGAACTAAAAAGCAAAAAAAATCAAAAAATATCTTAGTGAAACACTAAAACCAATATAAAAAGTCATGAATAGCACAGTAATATAGACTGTCATTAATAAAGCATTTTAAAATCAATGTAAATAGGGGTGTGCTGCTAGGAAAGGCTGGAGAGTCACCTTTTCATTTAATCCATGCCCCCTGTGACTGGAGTTTTAATATCCACCTGTTTTCACTTTCCTCAGTATGGTTCCTAATGTCACCTAGTCTGTCTGTTTTATTTATTAACTCTAAAACATTAAATTTAAACTTATGTAATTAATGTCCCTACATCTAAGACATGTCTTGCTAGTGCATTTCGGTCGTCCTCCCTATTGATCGCATACACATGCTCCCAAACACGTTCACAAAGGCTTCTATTAGTTTTGCCTATATAAAAAAACTGACATGTCTGACAGACTGCGAGATAAACTAAATCCCTAGATTTGCAGTCGGCATAGAAATTAAATCTATGTTCATGTCCTGTGTCAGGGTGTATAAAGTGATTATTGCAAGACATATAAAGACATTGATTGCATCCTCTGCATATAAAAGTGCCTTGTCTGAGAGATAAGATAGGCATTTTTTTGTTGTCCTCAAAGCACAATAGCCTCTTCAATGACTTGGTGTTCCTATATGAAAAACTGGGTTGTTGTCCTACTAACTCTGCAATCCTATCATCAGTAGTTTGGATATCCCAGTTCTTGCTAATAATGTTTGTAACCTTCATATTTTTGTTGGAATAGGGAATTATCATCATATTCCTCTTCATTTGTTGACCACTGTTGTTAGTACTACCTATGCTCCCTCTTTTCCTATACAGAAAAGGTTTCCCTTTTCCTTGTCTCATAGCAGTATTAACATGATATGCACTTGCTACTTCTTTCTTAGTGTATCCTCTCAATGAAAAATTCCCAGCTAACATATCCTGCTTCATTCTGTAGTTATCATCATTAGTAGTAAGCCGTGATATCCTAAGTGTTTGACTTTTTACAATGTTATGATAAATATGTTGGGGATGCATACTACTACGATGTAGAATGCTGTTCCTCCAACAAGATTTCCTATATATTTCAGAATGTACCATATTGCCTTCTTTATTTGTGTATCTAAAAATTCTATTTTAACATCAGAACTTTTAGCTTCAAATCTTAGAAAGTCAGTAGTACCATTTATATAATTAATGAACTCACAAGCTCCATTTCAGTGCCAGCCCATGCAAAGAAAACATCGTCCACAAAACGCTTATAAAACTTGATTTGGTCACTATATAAAGTGTTAGCCATGATGCAATTCCTCTCCCAAAATGCTAACACATATGAGTTTGCACAAGGGGTACCCATGGCTACCCCTTTTTTCTGTAAATAGTATGTGCCATCATATAAAAAAACATTGTTATTCAATACCAGTTCTAATAATGCTAGAAGTCTGATAATTATATTCCTGGAGATTCCTTCTTCAATTAGAATCAGTCTTACAAACTCCATACCAGTGTCATTTGGGATCGAAGTGAACAATGACACTACGTCCAAGGTGACTAACAGGTCATTACTTATATTATTTGAAGACACATACTCGCCATAACTCTCCAAGAACTCCTGACTGTCTTTCAATTTCAACTTATTCCTGTCCACTATTGGCCTGAAGTGTTTTTCAACAAAAATGGAAACAGGTTCCATTAACCACCCATTGCCTGAGACAATTGGTCTCATAGGGGGGTTAACTAAAGTTTTATGTATTTTGGGAAATCCTCTAAGAGTAGGAACTAATGGTTGCTCAACATGAAAATATTTGTATAAATCACTATCAATGGTGTTGCATAAAAATAGATTGTATAATTCAGAGTGCATGCTCTTAATCTGTTTAACTGCATACTATTCAATATTTGGCATGTCACAGAATCATCCAACAAATTTGTCATAGTGTTAAGATACATATTGCGGTCTAAGACCACAATAGCCCCACCTTTATCTGCTTGTTTAATCGCTATATCGTGATTGTCCTGCAATTTCTTAATAGCTTGAAACTCATCATGTGTCAAGTTATAAAACTCTGGTTTACAGCGTGAATTATAAAGTTCAATCAAATCACGTTCACAAGCTCTCTCAAAAGTGTCTAATAAGGGATGTCCTTGAGGAATAAAAGTGGAAGGTTTAGTGAAAAAATTCCTATTCCCCATTTCATTATCACCAAATAACATTCTCAGACTAACACTTCTGGTAAACATTCTAATGTCCACCAAGATATCAACTAAATCTGCTGATTTAGAAGGTATGAAGGAGAGGCCTCGGTTAAGTAGGCACCTCTCACTTTTAGTTAAATTATAGTTAGATACGTTCACTACTAAGTCTTAGTACTCATTCCTCTATCTGCTCAAATGTGGAGAACTACATCCGAACCCTGGCCCACCCTTTAATCCTAACCACAAAAGTAATCCCAAAGATTTAAATATACTTAGACCGAACCTTATAAGTATATGTAATAAAATAGACCCACTGCATGCTTGGATTGATCAAAATAAACCTGACATACTAGCCCTTTCTGAAACATGGCTACATCCCAATGTAAAAAGACTCAAAAATAATACCTCCAAATTTTGTAATAACCAGAAGAGCTTGATCTAAAAAAAGGGGGAGGGATAACACTTGTATATCCCTCTATGCTCAACATCACACCCTACACCAGTAATATGGCCATCTTTTCCAGTGCTGAGGTACTAATCTCTTTTCTGAACCTCAACATATCAAAAATAATTGTACAATAGTAATACATACCCCACCAGGTAACAATATACCAGTGTTAGAAAATCTTTTATCCTGGACATCGCAAACAATAATCTTAGGAGACGTAAATATAGACTGGCAAACCATAGTTTCCAACTCCCCCACAAATAGTATAAATCTGTATGTTTTTTCTCAGCTGAACAATACAGCAAAGATCTTGCCTGCCAATCCACCCTAGACTGGATCCTAGTATCCCACCCTGCCAATTACCCCTCTTCTGGTACACTGTCTAGCTCCCTTAGTTATCATCTACAAGCTTATTCAGTTATAACAAACCCCCAACACCTAAGAGTACACACTATAAAATCAGTTAGGAACTCAACTATTTTTTGTCAGCATAAATTCAACAATCTCCTAAACAAAATAGAGTGGACACCCCTTAAACAACTACCCCTTAGTGATGCTGTACTATACTTCAATAACACCTTCCTTCACATACTTATACACTAGCTCCCATTCAAATGAAAATAATTAAAAAGAACTCAGTGCCATGGCTGTCTAAGGAATGTAAACACCTGATGAAGCAAAGTGACCTAGCCTGGTCAACCTAGAAACAAAACAAATATCAACAAAATCATGTTGATTTCAAAACACTACATAACAAAGTGACAAACTAATCAACCAAGATAAAAAGTCATAACATTCCCATCTTCAACTCCAGCATAAAATCAACCCCAGTAAATGGTGGCACTCCATATCTCCTCTACTTAACCCTGGAAGAAATGGAGAGCACCCCCTATCACCTGATACCCCTCCATCACAAATAGCTGAAAACAACCACTTATAAAATCAAGTTTGGGCCTACTAACACCCTTAATGCTGTATCCCCCACCCTTCAACCTATTCAGATGCCAACCCCAGACCATCAACTACTTCTAACCCTGTCATTATTAACCCCCTACTCCACAAAATATCATACAAACCCCATTCTCATTTCAGACCATGCCCACTGACACTATTAAGAAACTGCTACAAAAACAAAAACCCTGCTCTACTTCAGCTGACAGTCTTCCACCAGACAACCTCCAACTGGCTGCTAACTCAGTCGCCTACCCAATCAGTATCCCAATAAATAGGTCTTTGTCTGAATCAGAAGTACCTACCACATGGAAACAATCTGACATCACCCCCATCCACAAAGCAGGCAACTCTTTTGATCAATCCAACTTCTGTCCCATATCCATCTTATCGCCCATATCCAAAATTCTTGAGAAAGGTATCCATCAGCAGGTAATCCAATATCTATTTGCAAAACAACCTTTTAACCAAAACCCAACATGACTTCTGACCTAGCCACAGCACAGCTACAACCTTATTATCTTTTGCAGACACAGTGAACAGGGCCAGAGATGCAGGATGCTATACAGCCTCAGTATTCCTTGATCTCTCCAAGGCCTTTGACACAGTGTCTCACCCCTTACTTTTGAACACACTGTCTAACTGAGACTTCTCACATAAGAGTAAAATTGTTTCAGAGCTACCTCAAGGATCATAAACAAATAGTGAAATGGTCCAATAAACTGTCATCCTTTCTCCACAACCCTACTGGAGTCCCTCTAGGCTCAATCCTAGGTCTCCTTCTCTAACATTTTCACAAACAACCTTCACACTGCTTCTAACCCTGAGACCCTCATTCAATATGCTGATGATTCCAACATAATCTGTACTGCTCAATTACTACCAGAACTACTTTCAAAAACTCAGGCCAACTCTTTCTTAATCCAAAGAAGACAAAACTAGTTCTGTTTCATGCCAAAAACAACTCCACTGTCACTGATCATTTCAGCATCCTTGCATTTGAGAACACTGTCATAGAAAGTACAGAAAACCAGACTTCTAGGTGTTATTGACAAACTTTCATTTGACCCCCATATACAGCAAAATATAAAGAAAACTCATCAAAAATGGGGACTCCTACAGAAACAAACATTTTTTTTTACTGCAGCAGCCAAAACATTTTTACTTCCCTCACTTCTTTATGGTGCCCCTATCCTAACTAACAAAACTTCTACCCCAAGCAAGATGGAACAGTGCTACAACAAAGATGCAAAGTTTGCCACAAATTAACTATCACACACACCACTGTAAACCAATCTTAGGATTAAACTGGCTTGAACTCTCCAACCAACTTGCCTTTATTCAGCTATCCACCTTGCACACCCTTATTTTCAAACCTACTGCTTGCCCTGCACTAACCAATCTAGTCACACCCTTACACACCAAATCGATCCCTATGATCAGAAGGCAAAATCTCTTAGCTATCTCAAAACCCACAAGAAAACCAGGTCACTGTCTGTATTCTCATACTCTTTCTCTATACTTTGGAATTCACTAGCTCTAGCTACCAGGTACCCATTTCAAAGCCTCTAAAAATAATCTCAAAATACATGGCTCTGCTCCTGCATAAAGCCTGCCTAATGCTCAGGTTTTCATCTTCTTCCACACTAGCCTCATCCTCTTCTTCTGTGACATTTCAATCCTTCACAGACTGCAAATCCTAAGGGCTTCTAATTCCTTCTCTGTTTCTATACCACATCCTCAGGCTACTGCTCATGCTGTGTTGCTTCTACTCTTCTTAAATCTCTCACTGTCTATCTACATCACTAACCTTCTGGCTGCTATTTTCCTAACTGAAACAAACATTCTATTTTTCATGTACTGTATCAGTCAGTGTCACACACTGCACTACCTACATACTATTTTTTGGACAATATCTACATGTATGGTGAGTGACTCATCATCATCTTCTTTCGGCTGTTTCCATTAGGGGTCACCACAGCGGATCATCTGTTTCCATTTCTTCCTGTCCTCTGCATCTTGCTCTGTCACACCAACCACCTGCTTGTCCTCTCTCACCACATCCATAAACCTCATCTTAGGCCTTCCTCTTTTCCTGTTACCTGGTAGCTTCATCCTTAGCATCCTTTTCCCAATATACTCAGCATCCCTCCTCGGCACATGTCCAAACCAACATAATCTTGCCTCTCTGGCTTTGACACCAAACCTTCCAACCTGGGCTGACCCTCTAATATACTTATTCCTGATCCTGTCCAACCTCGAGACACGCACTGCAAATCTTAACATCTTTAACTCTGCCACATCCAGCTCTAACTCCTGCCTTTTTGTCAATGCCACTGTCTCCAACCCATGTAACATAGCTGGTCTTACTACCCTCTTGTAGACCTTCCCTTTACCTCTTACTGGTACTTGTTTGTCACAAATCACTCCTGACACTCTTCTCCACCCACTCCATCCTGCCTGTACTCTCTTCTTCACCTCTCTTCCACACTCACCATTACTCTGAACTATTGATCCCAAGTATTTAAACTCATCCACCTTTGCCACTGCTACTCCTTGTATCCTCACCATTCCTCTATCCTCCATCTCATTCACACACATATATTTCTTAGTTCTGCTGACCTTCATTCCTCTTCTCTCTAGAGCATATCTCCATCTCTCCAGGGTCATCTCCACCTGTTCCCTACTCTCACTACAGATCACAATGTTAACTGCAAACATCATAGTCCACGGGGACTCCTGTCTGGTGAGACATGTATGGTGAGTGACTATTATTGTCTATAATGTTTTAACTCTATAGAATTGTCTAGATGTGTTGTAATATATTGCAACATCATGTAACATAGTTTGTTCTTTCAACTTATTTTTGTATAGTGTTTGTGATGATTGGGGAGAGATGGGTGAAGGCTGCCAGCTTAGTCAAATAGAATTTGATACATAATTCTATCAACTGTATAAATAAATGCAAAATACAGGCATGTTTTCTTGAAAATAAATGTAAAATACAGGCATGTTTCTTGAGTGTTAAGAATACTGTGAAATGTGCAACTGCAAAATATGTGACAACATTGTACTCTACTGGCCCAGTAAAGCCTATTGTACCCTTTAATGTTAGAATTCAGCCCGAGGGTGGCTGGATGAAGATTTCATGCCCATTGTTTTAAGGCTAAAGTTTATGACTAGAATTTAGATGTAGAAGGTGCTTTATTGCTCTGGTTTCTGCTAGCATATACATGTGAAATGTCTTCTATTGTTGTAAGTTTCTGTGCAGGTGTTAGATTGCTAAAGAATGCAGTTTGTTTGCCTGGGAAAAACTAAGTGTCAAAAATGATGTAATTTGGGGAGGGACCCAGCAAACATGTTTGTTAGTAATGTTTAAATACTATTTCTCACAAGAGACTGAAAGCATTTTGACTTTGGACATCTAACTTACCAGCACTCTGCCTATGCTCACATGTAAGTTCTTGGCACTGTGATTTCTTGTAGGAATAGTTAAAGCTAGTAAAGATTAATTAGGTATTTTCTCTGAAATCAGACCTGTCCTACTGTATTTTTTTAAGTTTCTGTGTGATCTCTGAACTCTTAGATATCTTTGTGGTGTAGTAGTTTTGTCATGTGTTTTAATTATTTATTATTAAATATTCTTAAAACCTACTACCTGTGGCTGATGTGTTGAGATAAGCTCTAGAGTACATTGCATATTTATAGAGATTATTGTAATAGGCCACTCTAAAGTAAGCCTTGACCGTTAGTCATACTACCATTGGATATTAATATTGCACAGTAATAATTGGACACCCTTTTAAGGGCCTTTTAGTAGCTGATATTATTAACTGGGTGGTGGCAGTAATTACTACCATATAGTCTGGGTAAAGGGGCACAGCTGGAGAATCTGTGTCAGCCTTTCCCAGGAGTGTCCGTGAAGTCGTATAAATACTTATCAAAGTGTGTGTGTGTGTTGTGTCAGCTACTTGGCAGGGACATGAAGCACTGGTTGGACAGAGAGGGTATTTGAAGCTTTAGCTTGCCCATTTAGACTGAGACTTGGACCCTATAGTTGTGCCAGTGGGGAGTCTTATTGGGGACCTAGTGAAAAGGGAGCAACCAGCCCCAGACTGACTGTGATCTCTGTGTGCACATTAAGGGAAATTGTACTTTACTGTGTGTATTAGTTATCCTTTTCACTTCTATGAGACAACCTCCCTGGTGTTAGTGGTGAGGAATGAGGCTCCTTGATTGCTGGGCCAGGGCACAGTCATCACAAGTGGTGGCAGTGGTGGGATCTACTTCAAATACTAATTGGCATGTAGTGGTGTGGGTAGAGCGAATTCCTGTAGCTTATGTGCAGTGATCTCTGAAAGTGTTTTGTACTCAAACAGCCATGCAGTGTATACTCAGAGTTCAAATCACAATTGTTTTATTTCTTTTGTTAGCTTAGTGTTAGTCAGGGTGAGCAAGCAGCATGTCAGCAGGAGAGTATGGAAAGCTGACAAGGAGCCAGCTGGCAGAGATGTGCCAGGCTAGGGGACTGGTGCATGGAAACCTGACTAAAGCAGACCTGATTGCATTCTTGGTTACAGCTGCATCAGAGAACAGCAGCCCGGAGGACAATCACACTGATAGTGGAGATACAATATCCTCAGAGAATGAACAGCTCAACCTTTCTGCAGTGGACTTAAATATCCAGCTGTAGCTAAAGAGATTTGAGTTGGAGGCCAGGTGTTTGGAAATAGAAGCCGCCGATAAAATGAAGAGTCTAAAAGCTGAGGAAAATGAATGACACAGGAGGCATGAGAGGGAAATGCTGACTCTTTGCCAGAGTCATGAAAATAATGGGGAAGGGAGTAACTGGACCCCAGAAGCACAAAAGCTCAGTAAATTTCTTCCACAGTTTAAAGATGGGGATAATTTTGATAGCTTCATTCATATGTTTGAGCGGGTATGTAAACAGCATGAAGTTGACCAAAGGCTCTCGGTATGGTTCCTGACCCCCTTACTCCATGATAAAGCTGTAAATTCTTTAGCAAAAATGCATGACACTGACTGTTTTGATTATACTGCTGTAAAAAGACATTTGTTAGAATGTTTTAAGCTAATACCTGAAATGTATAGGAAAATGTTTTGTGAGCATAGATGCAAGGCAGATGAAAATGTATGTGAATAGGTTGTTGAACT
This sequence comes from Protopterus annectens, assembly GCF_019279795.1. Taxonomy (NCBI): domain Eukaryota; kingdom Metazoa; phylum Chordata; order Ceratodontiformes; family Protopteridae; genus Protopterus; species Protopterus annectens. The sequence continues at coordinate 659,447,447 of NC_056739.1, forward strand.
GAGCACTTATTTTCATAGCTGGGTGAGTGGATGTCAGGTCACCACTTTTGAAGGGCTGGCATACCTTTTGGTAAGGGAACAAGCCTTTAGCACTTTGCCTGAGGACATGAGGATCTGGTTAGCTGATAAACAGTGTGCTACTTCAGAGGAGTTGGGGAAGAAGGGAGACCTATAACTAGCAAGCAGGGCAGCCCTGCACAGGAAGGGGACCCCTAGTATGGCTCATGGGACTAAAGGAACCCATGGTGGGTAGCACAGACTGCCACAACAGAATCCACCAGTAGCAGGGGAAGCCACTAGTCCAGGTACATGTCCAGGAGCTAGGTTTAAATGTTTTGAATGCAACCAGTGGGGCCATGGGGCATACAGATGTCCATGGAGGCAAGGTGGGGAACCAAAGGTGAGGGAGCCAGTAAGTGGTCAAGACAAAATGCCAATAGTAAGTTGTCTTGAGATAACAGGGGTATGGAACTATCATCCTGCAGATGTCCTGAGAGGAAAGGATTTGGATGAGCCAGTACTATGTACTTATGCAGTTGCATGCAGTGAGGCTAGGAGACAAGCATGTGGATCTGGTAGCCTGGGGGAGACCCAGACAGACTGCATACTTGCAGCCAGGACTGCTGAGGTGGTTACTTCAGAGAGTGAGCTATGCTGTAGCAGTCAGACTGAATGTGTGCCACAGCTGCTTGTGGGTACTGATGCTCCCTTGGACAGGGTAACTGCAAAGATAGAAGCTGACAGTGAGGCACCAATGTCAGAGGATGCCAGACTTCCTGTGGAAGGGGAGCTGGGAAGGGTTACAAGGAAAGACTTGAGACGGGCTTAGCTCTCAGACCCTACATTGCAAGGCCTGAGGCAGGTAGCTAGGGAGGCACCTGATTCTCAAGGTAAGGGGGGATCTGTATACTGGGACAAAGGGTTACTATACAGGGAGTGGACTCCTGAGGGAGGGCTAGAAGGTGAGAGAGTACAGCAGTTGGTAGTGTCTAGAGCTTACCTTCTGGCACTTCTAGAAATAGCCCATGATATTCCCTTTGAAGGTCATGTGGGCATAAAACGTACAAAGAGGCATATTATGCAAAACTTCTATTGGCCTGGAATTTCCAGAACATGGTACTGCAGGACCTGTGAGCAGTGTCAAAAGGTAGGTAAAGCAGGAGACAAGGTGAGAGCTCCTTTGATGTCTTTGCCTGTGATTGAGGAGCAATTTCAGAGGGTAGCTATGGATATTGTGGGTCCTCCGAGTACCCCAAGTTCCACAGGGAAAAAGTATATCCTAGTGATTGTAGATTATGCTGCACGATACCCTGAGGCAGTGGCTTTGTCCTCCATTGAGGCCAAGAAGGTGTCAAATGCTTTGCTAGAGATTTTCAGCAGGGTAGGTTTCCCAAAGGAAATACTGTCTGACAGAGGTGTCAATTTTATGTCAGACCTGCTGGCTTGTCTGTGGAAGTCCTGTGGGGTGAAGCACATGAAGACCACTCCCTACCATCCCCAGACTAATGGTCTTGTTGAGAGGTTAAACTCTACAATCAAGTCCATGCTAAGGGCATTTGCAGATCAGTTTAAGAGGGAGTGGGACAAATGTTTGCCCCATCTGTTGTTTGCTTACAGAGAGGTTCCCCAGGAATCCACAGACTTTTCACCCATTGAGTTGCTGTATGGGCATAGGGTGAGGGGACCTCTAGATTTAATTTGAGATGAGTGGGAAGGTGAGTATGAGCCTCACAAGGAGTCTGTTGTGGCATATGTCCTGAACCTCAGGACAAGGCTCAGGGAACTCATGGCCTGGCCCAGGAGAACCTGGCAGAAGCCCAACAGAAAAAGGTGTGGTATGACAGGAATGCTAGAGAGTATGCTTTTGGGCAGCAGGTGATGGTTCTCATTCCTGTCACCTGTCAGACACAACAAGTTGCAAGCAGCTTGGGAGGGACCCTACAAGGTGGTAAGAAAGGTATGTGATGTTAACTACATGGTGGAAGTGCTAGGCAGACTGCAGGGGCACAAATTGTACAATGTTAACATGATGAAACCTTAACATGATAGGGAGGCCCTTGTGCTGAGCATTTGCAGTGGATTGCAGGAGGAGTCTAGGGGAGATCTGGGGACTGATCTCCTCAGTGAGGCTCGGGCTGACACCTTGGTGGAAGGGGTAGCAATGTCCCAGCAACTATCGCCTACCCAGGTTCGAGAAATCTGAGCAGTGTTGCAGGAGTTTGGGGGCATGCTCACTGGGAAGCCAGGTGGATACAAGACCCCAAAGGTCTATCAGGCAAGCCCCTTATAGGGTGCCTGAGAAAGTCAAACAGACTCTGAGTGAAAAGGTACAGGAGATGTTGGAACTAGGGGTGATTCAAGAGTCCAACAGTCCCTGGGCCTTACCAGTGGTGTTGGTGCCAAAGCTGGATGGCAGCAACATGTTCTGTGTGAATTACAGGAAATTAAAAAGTTGCACAGAATCTGATGCTTACCCCATGCCTAAGACAGATGAGGCCCTAGAGCAGCTGGGAGGGGGCTAAATATCTTACAACCATTGATCTTACCAAGGGGTACTGGCAGGTGCCCTAGACTCCCAGTGCTAGAGAGAAGTCCACCTATGTGACTCCTTTTGGCTTGTATGAGTTCACAAAGATGCCCTTTGGGATGAAGAATGACCCAGCGACTTTCCAGAGGCTGGTAGATCATATCTTAGCAGGAGCAGGAGGGTTTGTGCTTCATTACATTGATGATATTGCTATCTACAGCCATTCCTGGCAAGAGCACCTTCAGAATGTCAGTGAGGTGCTGGGCAGACTACAGAGGGCAGGGTTGACCATTAAGCCAAGCAAATGTCAGATGAGTATGGCAGAGGTCTCCTACCTAGGACAAAGTGGGAAGATTAAGCCAGAACCTGCCAAAGTGGAAGCTATTCAAGCATGGCTTGCACCTGTTACCAAAAAGCAGGTGAGGGCATTCTTAGGGACAGCAGGGTACTATAGTAAGTTTGTCCCCAATTATAGTACTATAGCTGCTCTCCTCACAGACCTGACAAGAAAGAATAGGCCAGATAAGGTAGCGTGGACCCCAGCATGTGAGCAGGCATTTCAGAAGACTTTGTTGTGCAGGTGGATGCTTCAAACTATGGGGTGGGGGCTGTACTTAGCCAGATTTCTTCAGATGGAGAAAAGCACCCAGTGGTTTATCTCAGTCATAGGCTCCAACCCAGGGAGGAATGCTATGCAGTGGTAGAAAAGGAATGTCTAGCCATAGTGTGGGCACTACAAAAACTTCAGCCTTATCTGTATGGAAGAAAATTCACTGTGCTGATAGATCACAACCCTCTAACATGGTTAAACAGAGCCAGTCAGCAAAATGCCAAATTGCTAAGATGGAGCCTGGGGTTGCAAGCATATATGTCAGTACAGCACCACAGTGGGAGTAGCAATGCCAATGTATATTGGCTCTCAAAACAGGGAATGGGGTGAGGTACATCCAGATAGACCTGACACTCTCAAGGAATGTTTCTCAAGGGGCAGTTGAAAAACTTGCTTGAGTTCCCCGGGGGGGGGGGGTCACGATTGGGGAGAGATGGATGAAGGCTGCCAGCCTAGTCAAATAGAATTTGATACATAATTTTATCAACTGTATAAATAAATGTAAAATGCAGGCATGTTTTCTTGATAATAAATGTAAAATACAGGCATGTTTCTTGAGTGTAAAGAATACTGTGAAATGTGGAACTGCAAAATATGTAACAACATTGCACTCTACTGGCCTAGTGAAGCCTGTTGTACCCCTTTCATGTTAGAATTCTGCTCCCAGGGCGGCTGGATGAAGATTTCATGTCCATTGTTTTAAGACTAAAGTTTATGACTAGAATTTAGATGTGGAAGGTGCTTTATTGCTTTGGTTTCTGCTAGCATATACATGTGAAATGTCTTCTATTGTTGTAAGTTTCTGTGCAGGTGTTAGATTGCTAAATAATGCAGTTTGTTTGCCTGGGAAAAACTAAGTGTCAAAAATGATGTAATTTGGGGAGGGACCCAGCAAACATGTTTGTTAGTAATTTTTAAATACTATTTCTCACAAGAGACTGAAAGCATTTTGACTTTGGACATCTAACTTACCAGCACTCTGTCTATGCTCACATTAAGTTCTTAGCACTGTGATTTCTTGTAGGAATAGTTAAAGCTAGTAAAGATTAATTAGGTATTTTTCTTTGAAATCAGACCTGTAATACTGTATTATTTTAAGTTTCTGTGTGATCTCTGAACTCTTGGATATCTTTGTGGTGTAGTAGTTTTGTCTTGTGTTTTAATTATTTATTATTAAATATTTTTAAAACCTTCTACCTGTGGCCGATTTGTGTAGAGATAAGCTCTAGAGTACATTGCATATTTATAGAGGTTATTGTAATAGGCCACTCTAAAGTAAGCCTTGACTGTTAGTCATACTGCCATTGGATATTAATATTGCACAGTAATAATTGGACACCCTTTTAAGGGCCTTTTAGTAACTGATATTAACTGGGTGGTGGCAGTAATTATTACCGTATAATCTGGGAAAGGGGCACAGCTAGAGAATCTGTGTCAGCCTTTCCCAGGAGTGTCTGTGAAGTTGTATAAATACTTACTTCAGTGTGTGTGTGTTGTGTCAGCTACTTGGCAGGGACATGAAGCACTGGTTGGACAGAGAGGGTACTGGAGGTTTTAGCTTGCCCAGTTAGGCTGAGACCTAGACCCTATAGCTGTGCCAGTGGGGAGTCTTATTGGGGACCTGGTGAGCAAGGAAGCAACCAGCCCCAGAATGACTGTGATCTCTGTGTGTACGTAAGGGAAATTGTACTTTACTATGTGTATTAGTTATCCTTTTCTCTTGCATGTGACGACCTCCTTGGTGTTAGTGGTGAGGATTGAGGTTCCTTGATTGCTGGGCCAGGGCATGGTCATCACAGTATTTCTAATGCAATTTGTACTGTATTGTATTGTATTATACTATATTTGTATTATATTGTATATGGAGCTTTTCTCCCCAGGCCTCTGCTGAAAACAGGTTCTGTAGACCCAGTCAGACCATCCCGGTAAACAAATGTCAAATAAAATAAATGTAAATAGTATCTTGGCCTTCTAGACAAGGAGCACAGAGGTTTTCCATCTGTTTCATCATCTCTGGCTTGTAAAATCCAACTGCTACTGTTGTCTTAGTTTTGTCAATACTCAGATGACCTCCTAACAACTGGTTGTAAGCAAGCATCATTATTAGTGTCTCTAAGATTTATGGACACACTTTATGTAAGTGAGCACTTTTTTAACACCAAATAGGGTAATACATAATGGGAACATTCTGTTCACCATCTTCCACTTCAACCTTCATTATGTTTTCTGTTATGCTACTTAAAAGTGTCATCTTCCATTTCAGTTTGTGCGACTCATCTGCAAGTCCACAAGCTCAGGATTAGCTTCTTCTGTAGCTTGGCTCAAAATGGAAGATATAGTTTCTTCCACCAAAGACACTGGAATTGCAGTTTCTTTTACATTTTGACCTGCAAATGCGAAGTTCTAAGCAGAAATAATATTCTGCTTTACTCATCTGCTATCACTGCATAACCATTGCTTGCTTTTAAGCCACTTTTTTTCTGCCTTATTATGAACGGCTGCTACCCAATCACAGTATTCCTTCTTCTTGTCCTCCTGCTGCAAAGGATATTTCAGACTTTGATTTAACTACAGATTTATTATATTGATTATTTCCTAAATATTTACACATAATTCAAAGTAAGGCAACATTTCTATTACAATGATCAAAAATATATGGTAAGTATACAAGACCTACAGTATAAGAGCTCTGAAAAATTACAGATGCTTAGCTATTAAAAAAACAGAAAAATCAAATAATTAAAGCTAAAATAAACCACATGCCACCATTTAAAACATGCACAGTAGTCACTGATACTAATGCCCCAAAATGCTGGTCAGAAATAACTCAATTAGCTTTAGGTTACTTTTAAATGGCTCCCAGACAATGCCACCGAACACAAAAGAAATGCACAAATATTCAAAATAAGACTGAAGTCTCCAAAATCAGCAAAGGCAAGATGGCAAATATGAGAAAGGGGAAGATGGTAGAAATTAGCAAAGGCAATAGGCAAGATGGTAGAAAAGATCAAAGGTGAGATGGTAAAAAAGAGCAAAAAGCTACCAAAGAATCCCAGTAGAGCTAAATCAACCACCAAAAACAGATTAAAAGTTCTTCAGCCCACGAATAGGCCACATAGATAGTAATCAGCAGCAAAGTAAATTAGAAAACACACAGTCAGAAACAGTAAATTGTCTGGCATTTAGAGATATTAGGATATACTCTAAATTCCCACTTTCACAGACAAGGAATATTGAGATACTTTAAGCAGTCCAACAGTTATAAATACCCAACACAAAATACATACAAAAAATATGATTTATATGCCCTACCTGTGTCCATAAGTGGGCATTCTCAACCATGTTCTGACATGTACTGATGAATCTAGCAGAACTTGAACCTCCCTTCCTTCTAAAAGTAATGAATACTTCATTGCATTAGTAGCAGCCCAATGCTGTCATTCTAGACAGTGTCACTTTCCAAAACAATTTAAAGCATGCATTTCAATTCTCACACTTCCTCTGTCATGCTCTTCAGTGGTACCATAAACCTTTACATTCTCTCTACTCTACATTTGAAAAATGCACCACTTTTTGGTTGCTTTTATTTCATTAGGTTAAAATACATGCCTTACAGCAGTTTTACACTTAGAAGCAAGGAATTTAGGTTTGAATATTGTGTCATAAATTAGTAAGCATTTTCAGTACTCATTTTCTTATTTTACTAGGCAAATATCTTTTAAACTTGTTGACTGCTAAGATTTTCAGCATTTTCAGTTTACTGTTGCCATCAGATTCTAACAAAGCTTTAAAATAGGTTTGGAATTATGCACCTACACTCTTCCCAATTTATCAACATTAAAAGTAGTTTAGTAATTAAACATTTTGTTATGTGCACATGGGTTGTACCAGCCTGGGCAACATTTCCTTACAATCTATGCAAGCAGTTCACTCTATATCCATACATATTTTTGGTGCCAGAAATTGTCAGCTAAGATAAGGGTTTTGCCCACTCTGTTCAGCTCAAACTCTCTGTGGCGGAATAGAACTAAACCACCACCAAGCAGGGTTTCAGGTCCTCCTCCATGGTTAGGTTATGCATAGGAGACATAGTCTTGAGATTGCCAACTACAATGGCTGGATCTACCAACTATTGCTGTAATTTCAATATTTATGATTTCTTGAATCTTTGCATTAATTCTTCTGTGGTTGTGGTGATCAGAAAATATACCAGCAGCACAGTTATAGGGTTATATTAAATGTGTAGCTCAAGTATGGTTTGCACTTGCCAGCAGGGGTATTGAGAAGAATGGCAAGATATCAGGTCTCTGGCTGACTGCTCCAGCATAGACCAACAGTGTAAAAGTCACAGAGATACTGATGGCAGGACATGCATAAAACACAGGTTTATTTTTCATGGAATCACAGGAAAAGCAAACAGCTGTCTACTTGGTTGGAAAACATAACGGTGCCTGTGGTTTCTTTTCATCAGCAATAGTGCAGTCTCTCCTAGCCCCTCCAAGAATAGGCTGCTTTAACAGTGTCAGGCTGCACTCCATAATAAGGCTCCATTTGCCTGAAATATAAACTGCAAGTGATCCTTAACTGAAATCTCACCCCCCCCCCCTCGGGTCTTCAGTGTAAGCTGCAGTACATCAACTCTGCACCACCATTTAAGGAACAAACTTCCTAATTCTAGAGCTCTTCAAGCTACTTCTTGTGTATGGTAATCAGCAGGATCACTGGAAAACATTATCAAAAACTGAGGCAGTATTCTGGGAAATTTTGGGCTACCTTTTATCAGTTTGTCACATTGTATGTTACAGTTTATTTTAATCTCATAGATTACTAACCAAGTATGTTGTCATGTGTAGGAATTTTTGTTTTGAATTTGCATTAAATGTGGGCAGAATAAGCTTAACACAGTACCTCTACAAGACATCTAAACATAAAAAGCTATACCCTGCATAAATAAGCATAAATTCATTTATTCAACCTTGAACAGATTATAGTAGAAATCCAGTTGCTAAAAACTGTGATAACACAAACTTCATGAAAATGATCGACAGTAAATGTGTTCACCTGTGTTTCTTCACATTTTAGAAGCATGCATTTACACTTAAACATGGATGCAATCACAGAAATCCCTACAACATATTCACCATTTTAGACAATCTGTTTATTTAAGCGCCTCAGATATTTTAGGATCGTAACAACTCTAATGGGATTTTTTAAACCTCGTCATGCTTCCCAGAAATATTAGCTTGCATGTATGTATGGAACTTCTGCTATGGTCATTTGGACATGGAAAACTCAAGCAAATCATACTGATTGACCAGCCTTAAAGTGTGCATGCTTTTGATGCAAATTCAGACACCTGCATCTTTCGTCCTTTCCTGTACAGTATGTAGTCTAAATGTTGAAGGCGTTGTAGCACTGTATTGCCAGAATTCTCACCACATCTTGAAAGTCTCAATAACTGCATAATCATTTATACTCTCCTGCAGACAGAAGGGTTTCTTGTTAACACTCCTGGAGTTGAGTACTAACACATTTAGATTTTCTTGTGTTGGTTTTACTATGTCAGAATGTTTATTAACTGACAATGCCTAACAAAAGCACTATGGGGAGGACATGGTGTTCACCATATATTAAAGCCTAAATGGGACAGGTGCAGACTATTTCTGGCAAAGCATCATGGTCTGTCTACCATATCGTCCCAGACTGAAAAATATTGCACCCCCTGAGAATGACAACAAAAACCTAAAGCAATTGTTAAAGTCAATTATCTTCTGTTCATACTGTCATCATCATCCTTGGAGAAGGTATAATGCTGTTCAATGCTATTCCATCCTGGAATACATAGTCTGAGAACTCCATCATATCTCTCTTCATATAGTCCAGGAAGGTATGTCTCAGGATATTTACACCCACATAGACAATGACCTAGTCATATTGGTACTTCTGGTTCAGTGACCTGAGAGCATACATGATCAGTCAGATTCTCCCCCAGACAGGCTCTCTTACTTAACCTGATGAGTGGGACATCTGTGCATTTCACAATGGAGTCCCTATGACCAAAATATTGGATTGTGTGGTTGTTGATCTTATGGATTTTAAGGTTCATATGCCAAGAGATATGGCCATATGCGTCATGCTGGGTGTTTTGGTGCAGTACTTCTTCCTCAAAAAAAAATATTTTTCAAATACAGTTGAATAAATTCCATAGTATTTGTATATAACATCTTAATAACTATGTACACTATTGACATCAGCCTAACACTAACTTTAGAATTGTATTGTTTGTAAACATCTACTCCTTTGATTTTTGTATTATGTATTGAATCTGCCAATATTTCAATAGCCAAAGCAAATATAATCAGTGACATGGGACATCCTTGTTTACTGCCCTTTATTTTTTTTATTTTATTTTACATTTGTTAACTGGGATAGTCCAACTGGATACATGTCCATTTTCAGTGGAGGCTCGGGGAGAAAAGCTCCAAAGAGACAATGTACAAGACATACAGAATGATTTCATCTAATCCATATTTCAACTAGGTACAATAAGAGTATCTAGTTGAGAACACATATTAAGTGTTGTGCCATAGACAGATACAATGATCAACAGATTTATAAACAATAAATTATGCAAACTAGCCCCAAAAATAACATCATGCATTTGTTGTGGTGTACTAAGCTTATGCAGGTGAATCAAGAGGCTATGTATTAAGGCAAGAGTTGCATTAGTATAGGAGTGGGACTGGAGTTAGTCTGGTGTGGAGCAGGGACATAGCCATTTGTTGTTTAGATTACTTTTGATATACTTTTTAAATTTAGGTAGGGAAGATTCCAGGGTTATAGATGCAGGCAGGGAGTTCCAGATTTTGGACATATAAGATGAGGAGAGGAAGTCACCAGCATGGTGGTGGGTTTTAGTAACTGTTAACAGTAACTGGTCTGTGGAGCGGAGTTGCCTAGGACAGGAGTATTGGTCGATTATGTTACTTAACCAAGGTGTTATATACAGTTGGGTGAGCAGCTTGTGAGTGATGATCAGTTGATTACAGATTAGTAAATTTGGCAGTTCAAGCCAGCCCAATTGTTTTAGGTTATGATAGTGATGGGTTCTAAAGGAGCTGCTGTTAGCAAATTTGGCTGATTGTAGCAGGTGGTCATTTTGCTGGTTTCTGTTTTGGATAGATTGGTCAAGATTGGGGATGCATACAGTAATGTTGAGGGAAGGTGAGTGAGAGCAATTGTGGATCTTGTGTTATAGGTCAGGCAGGATTTGTGTTTGTAGAGACTACCTAGCTTTTTATGCGTATCTTTTAATAGCCAGAATAATGTGTTTATCAAATTTTAACTTGTTATCAATGGTAACGCATAGTAGTTTTGTATGGGATTCGGGTGAAATAAGGGTACCGTTGTTAGAGAGGATATTGAAGGTGGAGGTAGGAGTGGTAGTTTGTGAGGGATGAAATAGGAAGAGCTTGTGTTTTTTTAGGGTTAAGAATGAGGCCATTCTGACTAAACCAGTTTTCGACTGAGTGGAAATTATCCTGGGTTTTATTGTGCAGTTCTGCCAGGGTAGTGGCAGTGCATATAATAGTCAAATCATCTGCATACTGGATAAGGCTAGAACTATTTGCAGCAGAGTGGAGAGTATGAGAACAGCAAGGGGCCCAGTATAGATCCCTGAGGTACCCAAAGTGTGAAAGGTAAGAGTGGAGACAGGTTATTGTGCCATCGTACTGCTTGTTGCCTATTGCTACGGTAGTTTTTGAACCAGGAGACTGATTGGTTGTCTAAGCCTAGATTTACAAGGTGGGAGATAAGTTTGTCATGGTTAACCATATCAAATGCTTTTGATAGGTCTAAGAAAAGGGCTGAGGAAAGTTTACCATTTTTCCTGTTGTGGTTTATGGTATATGTGAATGCTAACAGAGCTGTAGTTGTGGTATGACCTGGATGGAAACCAGGTTATGTTTGAGATATGAGTTCTTGATTAATAAGGTGGGACATTAACTGATGGTGAATACATTTTTCTAATATTTTAGCTAGTGGGGATAGGATTGCAATTGGTTTGCAGCTAGATATGTCATAGGAACTGCCCCCTTTGTGAAGAGGTATAATGTAGGCAGGTTTCCAAATCAGGGGTACTGTGGCTTCAGAGATTGATCTGTTGATTAGTATAGAGACTGGTACAGCTATTTCTGCTGCTGCCAGTTTTAGTAATTCATTGGGGAGAGAATCTGCTCCTAGTGTTATAGGTTTTAATTGGGAGAGTAATTTTCTTATGTAGGAGGTTGGGGTGGGTTGTAGCTTAAAGTGGGACTGTTAGATGTAGGGTGGTCGCTTGTTGCATTGGTAGTGAGATGCTTTTGTGCTAGGGCAAGTACGGTTTCAGTAAAGAATGCATTGAATGATTCAGCTATGTTGTCTTTTGTTAAACCTGATGTTGGGGTGGGGTAATGGTTTTACCAGGGTGTAGCAATTTGTTTAAACCTGTCCAGAATTTCTTAGGATTATTCATGTGTTATTTTTGATGGGTAATAAAGTAATTTCTTTTATCTTGCATAACTAGTTTCTTGGTTAGATTTCTAATCTGCTGGTAGGCTTGCTGTGTACTAGAATTTTTGTTGGACCTCCAGGCCATCCAGGCTCTGTTCCTTTCTGCTACTTTTTGTCTAGTTTCACTAGTTAACCATGGAACTGTGTTAGTTTTAACTCTGGTAGTTCTTATGGGGACATGTCTATTCAGTATTTCTAAGAAGGTGGAGTTGAAGTGTTCAGTGGCTTAATTTAGGGATAGGTAATGCAGTTCAGACCAATTGTATTGCTTTAGCTCTTGTATGAAGTTAGTTGAGTTAAAGTGTTTTTTGTCTCTGATTGTTTGAAGTATTGGGGTTTGGGGGTGGTGGGAATTATATTTACGTAAGAAGGCAGTTTGATGGTCACTTAAGTCAGGAAGGGTGCCTGCTAAGTAGGAGCAAGGTATTTTATTTAGTAAGATCCAGTCTAATAGGCTTTTTTTTTTTTTCACTATTTTTGACTATTCTAGTGGACTGTTTGATTACTTGAGAGAAGGTAAGCAGGTTGATATGGTTAGTGGGTGTTTGGGAGGAGCATGTGAGCCAGTCTATATTAAAGTCTCCTAATATAATGGTCTCTTGAGGCATGGATTGTGATAACCATTGAAGTAATGTCTCCATGGTAGGGATATTATTGCCTGGTGGGATATAACTTGTTACTAGGTTGATGGCTTTTCTGTTACATATTTTGTACCTAGTTAAGAGAATTTCTGCCTTATCCAAAGGGGGTATGGGTATCTCAGTTTTAGTTATGGTTAAAGTATTTTTGTAAAGCAGGGCAATGCCACTACCCTTTTTCTTTAGTCTATATTGCCTATGGATACTGTATCCTGGTGGAAGGATCTCAGTATCTTTGGTTGATGGTTTTAGCCATGTTTCTGTTAAACTGACTATATCTGGACAATATTGTGAGATTTAGTTCATGCATTTTATTGTTTATACTCCTGATGTTATATGTATAGATTCAGAGGTGAAAGGACCTAGCTTAACGTATGCTAAATTATTTGGAGATATATATATATATATATATATATATATATTCTTTAGTGGATGAACAAAGGAAGGAGGAAATCCAAATAACACCAGAATTTTGAATAAATAGTCCCGATTTAGGGAATTAAAGACTTTCTCTATATCTGTTACATATTTTGTACCTAGTTAAGAGAATTTCTGCCTTATCCAAAGGGGGTATGGGTATCTCAGTTTTAGTTATGGTTAAAGTATTTTTGTAAAGCAGGGCAATGCCACTACCCTTTTTCTTTAGTCTATATTGCCTATGGATACTGTATCCTGGTGGAAGGATCTCAGTATCTTTGGTTGATGGTTTTAGCCATGTTTCTGTTAAACTGACTATATCTGGACAATATTGTGAGATTTAGTTCATGCATTTTATTGTTTATACTCCTGATGTTATATGTATAGATTCAGAGGTGAAAGGACCTAGCTTAACGTATGCTAAATTATTTGGAGATATATATATATATATATATATATTCTTTAGTGGATGAACAAAGGAAGGAGGAAATCCAAATAACACCAGAATTTTGAATAAATAGTCCCGATTTAGGGAATTAAAGACTTTCTCTATATCTAAGCCAATTTGAGTGTTTCTTTATTTTCTTTAACACTCTGCAAGAACATTTATCTTTTTTATATTGTCGTGTGTTTCTATGGTATATACATCCAGTTTGATCATTATTTATTGTTTTGGATAGTGGTATTTTCGTTCTGTTAGTTAATATAGTCATAAATATCTATAGTCATTATTTAATAATGATATAGGCCTATATGGAGGTACAGAGGTTTGGGGATTTGTTTTCCTTTAGGATTGGTGTGATTAAGAAATATCCTCAAGAGGGTGGTATTAAAGTTTGTGACTGAATTTCTAATAGAGTTTTATGGAAGAGGGATAGTATCTTTGAAGGAAAACATTTATATATTTCCATAATTATGGCAGCTATACCTGGAGCTTTATTATTTTTACCCTCTTTTATTGTATCTGTAATTTCTTTGTAGGATATGGGTGTTTGCAGATCTAGTTTTAATTTTTCTGGTATTTTTTTTTATATTAGAACATTTTCATCTAGATTTAATTGATTGATATGTATATTTTCTTTATGGAAATGTTCCATACAGCAATTTCTACAGGCATCAAGAATGTCACCTAGATCGGAGAAAATTTTCCCTTTCTTTTCATGGAAGATGTTAATAGCTTTTGATTGTATTTTGATTCTTGTGGATAGATTATGTAGATATTTGGGAGAAGTGGCCAAGGTATTAATTTTTAGTTTTTCTAAAGCTAAACTAGTTTTATGCATTATAATTTTGTTGTATTTATTGTTTAATACTTGTACTTTCTTTTTCATCTCCAAATGACTTTGATTTTTTTCAGCTTTTACTGACAAAAGTTTGGACTGTAGAACTAATAATTCAGAATCCCATTTTCTGTTTTTTTTTATACCAAGTTTGGGTTTTACCATATATGTAAGCTTTTAATGAGTCCCATATCATTATTTTATTTATCTCTGTGGTGTAATTAATATCCAAGAACTGTAATTGGGATAATAACCAGGGTTTGAACTCTTTAATTTTAGTTATATATGCTGGAATTCTGGAGTTAAAGATTAATGGTTTGTACCCATTTTAAAGTTTTAGTAGCAATAAATTGTGGTCTGAAAAGGGGCAGGGAGTGATTGAGAAAAGTACAGTTTTGTACCTACCATAAATGTAGATGTTCGAGGATCCACATTGCTGCAGTCATAACCTGTGGGTAGTCCGCTGTCCTCGGTCGGCCCGAATACTAAAGAGCTAGGCTGGCGTCGGTCATTGTCGCCCAGAGCTGACGTCAGTACGTAGTAGTACTTAAGCGCATGACCGACGCCATATCCTCAGTCTTTCTTGCCACAGATGTCAGAAGGCCTAAAAATGAAAGGCCAGAGCCAAAATAGTAAATACCTAACCACCACCAGAGAAGAAATAATGAGTATCCCAAAAGGAACCACAGCAACCACAAACTATAGAGGGGAAGGAGGGAGGGAAAATAGGACTGCAGCAATGTGGATCCTCGAACACCTACATTTATGGTAGGTACAAAACTGTACTATGTTCTTCGTCTCACATCGCTGCAGTCATAACCTGTGGGTAGAATCCCAAAGCAAAGGAAAAGGGAAGCTGGCAAACTAAAAAGCATTAGGAGCTGCTAACATGCCCTGTAAAACTGCAGTGGCAAACCCAGCCCTGGACTTGGAATAAAGAGGGAGATGGTAATGCTTCGTAAAAGTGTGTACTGAACTCCAAGTAGCTGCCTCCAAAATATCCTTAGTAGCTACCCCCCTCAAAAAGGCAGTAGATGTGGCAGTAGCCCTAGTTGAATGAGGTCTGATCCCAGCAGGAACATTCTTCCCATGATGAGAATAACAAAAAGCAATACAGTGACCAATCCACTTAGAAATAGTTTGCTTTGAAACAGCTTTCCCTTGTGAACCCAAAGCAAAAGAAATAAATAACTGCTGAGTCTGCCTGAACTCTTTAGTTCTGCTCAAATAATAACATAGCTGCCTGTGGATGTCCAAAGAATGCAAGACTTTTTCCCCCTTATTTTGGGGGTCAGCATAAAAAGTAGGCAAATGAATAGACTGGTTCAAGGCCACATTAGAAATCACTTTAGGCATAAAAGTAGGGTTAGTACGCAAAGAAACTCTATCCTTATGGAATATCAGAAAGGGTTCAACTGCCATGAGTGCCTGCAATTCAGATACCCTTCTAGCAGAAGTAATGGCCAACAAAAAAGCAGTCTTCCAAGACAAAAACTTCAACTCAGACGTAGCTGCAGGTTCGGGTTTAAAAGGAGGTAAAGTAAGCTTCTCCAACACAAAATTGAGATCCCAGGAAGAAGTAGGAGCTCTACGTGGGGGTCTTATATTTTTTGCCCCTCTAAGAAATTGTTTAAACAAAGGGTGAGAAAATAAAGGAGGGTCACAATCATAGTGAGCAGAAATGGCTGCAGCATGAACCTTCACAGAAGAAAATGATAAACCCTTGTCCAGTAATTCAGTAAGGTACTGTAGTGCAAAACTCAAATTAGGTACTGAAACATCAAAGCCCTTTGCTGTGCTCCAAAGAAAAAATCTCCTCCATTTATCAGCATAATCTTTTCGAGTACTAGGCCTCCTGGCTTCCAAAATGACATCTAAAACCTGTTGAGGAAGCTGAGACCCCACCGGCTCTAAAACAGAATACGCCAGGCTGTTAGATGCAGGGACTGCACCCTGACGTTGAGAAAATGATTGTTTGACTGGTATAACAAGTGAGGAATCTGTGGCAAAAGCCAAGGGGGCTCCTGAATAAAACTCCTCAGCAGAGGATACCAATGCTGACGTGGCCAATCTGGTGCTATTAGAATCATGCAAGGCTTGTCCCGCCTGACTTTCAAGAGTACCTTGGGAAGAAGAGGCAGAGGGGGGAAAGCATAGACATGAAGGTTGTTCCAGCTGAAAGATAGAGCATCCACTTTCCAAGCTTTTGGGTGAAACATCTTTGTGCAAAATTTTGGCAGTTGGAAATTCAGTGGAGAAGCGAACAGATCTATGTCTGGAGTTCCCCAAGCCACTGTCAACTGTCGGAATACCTGAGGGTCCAATTTCCACTCGTGGGGATCCACAATTTATCTGCTCAATACATCTGCTAGGGAGTTCTGTGCTCCTGGCAGAAACCGTGCTTGAAGATTGATGTGCAAACTCAGAGCAGTCTCCCACAATATCATTGCTTGTCTGCAAAGAGGGTAAGAGTGGGTTCCCCCCTGCTTGTTGATGTACCACATGACTGTTGTGTTGTCTGGTCGAATCAACACCTGTCCCGGCTGAAGTAGGTCCTTGAAGGCCATCAAGGCAAATTGGACTGCTAACATCTCCTTCATGTTGATATGTAAATGTAGTAGTTTGGGAGGCCACGTGTCTTGTATCCATTTTCCATTGAAGTGTGCTCCCCAAGCCAAGTCCGAGGCATCCGTCGTTATGATCTGACTTGCCTCTGGTCGGGTCACAGAGAGTCCCCTGTTTAGGTGACATTCCTGAGCCCACCACAAGAATTCCTTCTGGATGCAAGGTAATATCCGAATGACAGTGTCCAAACCGTGGCAGTGTTGAGTCCATACACTTTTGAGATACCATTGTAGCTTCCTCATATGCAGTTTGGCATTGGGAAGTACTAGGATGCAAAATGCCATGAACCCCAAGGCTTGAAGGACTGTCCTTGCAGTCAGCCTGGACATTACTGATAACTGCTGGAAGTATAGATGAAGAGTTCTTTGTTTGTCCGGGGTCAGAAATGCCATCTGAGAAGCTGTATTCAGTCTCACACCCAGAAAGCACATGTCCTGAGAGGGTACTAGACTGGACTTTATTTCGTTCACAGAATACCCTAGGCACCTTAAAACTGCCATTACATACTGGAGATGTTGTAGTAACTTGTCTTTGTCTTGAGCAAGAATCAGGCAATCGTCCAGATAAGGATACATTTGTATTCCCCTCTGTCTGAAGAAAGCAATTACAGGAGCCAGAAATTTTGTGAACACCCTGGGCGCAGTAGACAAACCAAAGGGCAATGCAGAGAACTGATAATGAGAAGTACCAGCCCGAAATCTCAGGAATCTCCTGCAGCTTGGCCTGATAGGGATGTGAAGATAGGCCTCTTTGAGATCCAGGGTTACCATCCAGTGATCTTTGCCTAGCATAGGTAGAAGTTGTTGTAATGTTAACATCTTGAACTTTGGAATGTCTAGGTAGGTATTGAGAATGGACAAATCCAGAATTGGCCTCCAAGTGTTTCCTTTCTTTGGCACTAGGAATAGACGGGAATAAAATCCTAGGCCTGCTTCTGACGGAGGGACCACCTGAATTGCCCCCATCTGCAAAAGCAAAGAAATTTGCTCCTGAGCCTCCAGCCTTTGCTGAGGAGGCACATCCGGCATGCCTTTGAAAGGAGGAAAAGTGTGAAAATAAAACTTGTAACCTTGATTTATTATTTCCAACACCCATTTGTCCTGGGTGACCAAATGCCAGTTTTGTTTGAAAAGTCCCAACTTTCCTCCTAGAGGAGCTGCCAGAAAAGAAGGGTCTGGCAGCTGAAAATACAGGTCATTGGGTCTGTTTATGAAAAGGCTGACCCCTGCCCTCACCAGAAGACTGTGCAGGAGAACTCCAAGTCCTAGGTCTGAAAGAACCCTGAGCGTGAGCCCTGCCTCTACCACGTCTAGACCTACCCTTAGACTGATAATCCCGAAGAAGGGTAGGACCATCCTCTAGCAGGCCAATTCCTACTAAACTTAGGGGGCTGCACCTGCAAAAAATCCTTGACCGTCTGCATAGACTTAGCCGTATCTTCCATCTTTTTCAAAACTGACTCCACAGGAGAACCAAAAAGAACTTCAGATTGAAGAGGAGCATCCAAAATCCAAGCCTTAACATGCTCTGACAAATTTTGATCCATAAGCCAGGCATGTCTACGAATAACTGAACCTGTAGCAGCCACCCTGGATGAAGCCTGAAGAGCATCGAAACCACACTGCAAGGAATGTTTGCCAACCTGATCTGATGCATGAACCAACTCCTGCAGCTCCTTACACTCTATACCCTCAGATAAGGCATCCACCTTAGATTTCAATTGGCCTAACAAAAAGTTCTGATACTTCAGCATATGAAACTGGCAATTCAAAGCCCTCATAGCTAACGTAGAGGAGGTGTACACTTTTTTTCCCCCACCTATCTAACGCTCTAGAATCTTTATCCAAAGGAATAGGATTCTTAGCCACAGAAGCCCTAACACCCTTCGGACCTTGAATAATAGTTTCCGGATCAGCTCTAGGACTCTTGTACAAATACTTATGTGCTTCTGGAACTCTGTAATATCTGTCTGGCTTGACAGGGGCAGGGGGCAAAGAATCAGGATTAAGGGAAGCTTCAGAGAAAACATCCTGAACAACATCTAAGACAGGGGGAATAGCCAAGGGCCTATGCTGTGGCAAAAACAAAAATTCCCTAAGCCTTTTGCAAGAATCTGAAAAATCCTGACCTTCCCACTTGAAATGTTCCCTCATGGAATGTAAAGTTTCAGAAAAGGAAAAATCCTCTGGAGGAGAAGCAGAAGGACAGGAATCCTCTGCATCCGAATCGGAGTAGGGAGGGAAATCCTGAATTTCTTCAGCTGAGGAATCAGAGTAGTCTGAAGAATGTTCCATTCCCTCTAAATCTGACAAAAATTTCCCCAACGGGGTACTTAGCCCAACTTGGTCTTCGGTCTGAAACTCGAAAAATGAAAATTTCAGAACGCCGAACGGCACTTGCAAACGCTGCTTCTGCTTCGGACCACGCGGCAAGAAAGACTGAGGATATGGCGTCGGTCATGCGCTTAAGTACTACTACGTACTGACGTCAGCTCTGGGCGACAATGACAGACGCCAGCCTAGCTCTTTGGTATTCGGGCCGACTGAGGACAGCGGACTACCCACAGGTTATGACTGCAGCAATGTGAGATGAAGAACATCTAATGATTTTAGCCTGTAAGTCATGGGCAGCAAATATTTTATCTGGAAAACAACAAAGATTTATCTTCTTTAAATTTGAAAGCATCTATAAGATGAAATAATTCAACCCATTTGTTTAAAGCTTTTGATACAACAGATGTACACAGCGGTCTTTTATTTGTAGTTTCAGAAATATCAAATACACAGTTAAAAATCTCCGCCTAATATTAAGTTGCATTTATATTTATTGGAAATGAAATCCAAGTGTTTTTAACAGTTCTTGATCCAATGCCTGGGAACCAGTATAGATTGGCTAGGGTCCATATTCTGCTATTATATTTAACTATGCCTTCTTTCTCTTCATACTTATAAATGATTTCTGGGTTAATCACTTGTTTTCCATAAAATTGTTATACCTTATGTCTTTATCTTATAAGTGGATTGCGCCAACATCATATATTCCTTAGGATTCCATTTGTAATTGTCATTTGTTTTGAAATGAGTTTCTTGAAGGAAGACATTTGTGCTTTGTTCAGTTTTAAATATTTAAGTAGATTTGCTCTCTTGCCAGGATTGTTTAAGCCGTTAGTATTAATATTATATTAGTATTATAAATTATAAGTAAAATCAATGAACGTGAACAAGATAAGTATTCACTGAGTTCAAATAGGGGAATAGACACTTCTATGTTTATGTTATATGTTGCTTTGTTTGGCTTATATATAATGTAAATAGTAACCGTCTTGACCTACCTTTGTTTATGATGAATTATTGCACTCTCTGAACATTCTGAATGCATTACTGTTTCTCAGTTGTCTAAGAATCACTCCTTTTTTTAAATAAAAACAGATGACAAGTGATGTACCATATTAGTTGATACTTTGAGGGATATAGTTGTAAGAGTTACTTTTTGGGACACCATCTTGGAATCAGTTTTTTGTTTCTTCTTTCTAGTATCAGTCGAAGGATTTGTTTCTTTCTTGGAATCAGTTTTTTGTTTCTTCTTTCTAGTATCAGTCGAAGGATTTGTTTCTTTTATTAGGGGCCATCCATTCCATCAGGGATAGACAGTATGTTGTTTTTGATGAGTATGGTAGCTTCTTCTAAGTCATTAAAGGTTCTCATCTCATTGGCAAAAAGTATTTTTACCTTGGCTGGAAAGGCCAGCTGTGCTCTAATGTTGTTTTGTTTCAACAGTTTTATTATTGGCCAGACTTTTTTCATTTGTTCTAGTATTCTGGAAGAATAATCACTGTCAAACCTTATCAAGCTTTGATTGTATTTGAAGGGTGATTTTCTCCAAGCAGATTTTAATATTAGTTCCTTGTCCAGAAATGAAATAAATTTTATAACTATGGATGTTGGTGGAGTATTTGTTGAGTTAGAGCACTGAGGAAACCTGCTTCTATGTGCCTTTTCAATTCCAAAAGCCCCTCTTTCACATCTAAAATTTCAGGAATCCAGGTTGAGAATGAAATAATGTCTTCACCTTCAGTGTTTTCAGGCAGACCAAAGATTCTTATGTTGTTTCTCCTTTCTCTGTTTTCTAAGTCATCTATTTTGTTAAGCAGCCATGCATTCTGTTTAAGCAGAAATTATTTTTAGAATTCTTCCTCTGAGTCTCCAATCAATGTCACTTAGAGAAGTCTCTATATTTGTTATTTTTGTATGGTGTTGCTGCAATAGTTTCTTAAGAGTATCAGTCTGTTTTTGAGAATTTCATTTGAGGTTTTCTCATTTTTCCTTTTTAAAGCCATCCATCTTCAAAGATAGCTCCTGTAAGGTAGATGTCATCAATTGCAGTTTTTTTTTTCAAAGCAGCATCTGGATAAGAATTCTTTGAGTTGTTCATATTCAGTGACTCAATACATCTCAAAGTTACTTGAGAGGAATTTTTTTGTACATCTCCACCAAAATTGATTTTTATGTAGTTTAGTAGTTTATCTATAGATTTCTGTTTTAAACTTGAAAATAATATGATTTTCCTATATTCTTATACTAGTTTATGGAGTTCTCAAAATTCACTGCTCTCAGTTGGCCATCTAGGCTCTGCCCCCTTGGTACAGTACTTTTGATATTGCTGAGGATATTTACTGTGGGTGCAGCATCTGGGATGCCTTTTTGGGTTTAGAAAGATACATTTATGAGACATTACATGTGTGGGTTTGTGTGTGTGTGTATGGTATAAAATATGTGGAGTTGCTGTTGTATGTGCATTTCTGACAACCTCTTTATGTAAAAGTTTGCATCTAGTGACATTATATAACTACAGCTTACACATATATCAGCTTAAGAATGAATTGGTGTCAACTATGAGATAATTTCATGATCTCTAGGAAATGGTATACAAGGGAACTGAGTTGCCTAGCTTGGGTGCTGTATAAGTAGAGGTTCATAAGTGAACACTAGGCTGTCAGTCAGTAGACTATTACAAGCTTAGCCAATAACCACAGGTTAGTCTATTATGTTAAAACCTTAACCATTATGCCAACCCTACCCTTCTATCAAGGTTATCCAAAACTAAACTCAGGGGCGGAGGTCTTCAACATGTAAAGTAGTTACTCTTTGTGTAAATAAGACCTAGGGAATTTTGAGTAGTAGTTCTATAAGGAAAATTTAAATTCTAAGTGCTTCCATCTATAAAGGTCAGTGCCAACTGCTGCTGCGAAACACCTTTATACAGAGATACTGACTAAACAAACAAAATGCCCCCTGCTGGCCAATCAGGAAATTAAACATAGGGCCCTCTGAAATGATTCCCAAACTCAGAAGATCAGGTTACTCTCTACCACCAGAGGGCAGTCCAAACCCTTCCTAATGTAACATCACCAAAATCATAAAGTGCTTAATTTGCAAGTTTTCTTTCAATATAATATTTATTGATTTTGATATTTAGAGAGAAAGGAACCAGTTTAAAAAAAAAAAAATATATATATATATATATATATATATATATATATATATATACAGTATATAAAAAACTGAAAGGCATTATGTACATATACATAGGGTTGCCACCTTTTAACAAAGGCAAGTGGGATATGGGGGTGTGATCAATAGGATAGGGGGTGTGGCCAGGACACTGGCCACACCCCCACCACATCACCAGAGTTGTTAAAGGAGATGCAGTATTAGTTATGGATACAACATTGTGACATTACAGCATACTGAAAACTCAAACCATTTAAATGAAGTGAACTATTACTGCAAAAACACACAGAACTGGCTCAAAAAACATTGGCACATGAAAGAACTGGCTCAAAAAACATTGGCATGCGAAACAACAGAGGAATGGAGCAGAAAAGAGTTACTACAAACAGTTTAAAAAAGGTCAAATAGTAAATGAGGTAATGTAGGGGGCATTTTGGCCATTGAAAACTAACATTAACACAGCTTGTAGAAAATGAAATGCATTATTTTTACCACCGAACATGCCCACCTCACCCCACCCCTCAAGAAAAAAAAGTTAACCACATTCACTGAACAAAAAACACTAAAATAAATGAGAATGCACAGTGGATACCATAGACCTGATTTAGCTTTTGACCACAGCAGTTAAAAGAAATGTATGGCACTAATTTACACAGTGCAACGATCCATTAATGAACATGCTCAACAGCAGCACTGGTCTTAATCGGATTATAATGAAAACAGTACATAAGTTTATTGAAGACATTACTAAAACAAAATATAAACTTTGCTTCTTATAAATGCAAACTACCCTGTAACAACAACATGGTTTAGCACGATCTCAAATATATTGCATTAACTTCTGAACATGCATCCACAAAAAATAAATAAACAGGAAAAAGTCCGTAAACATTTTAACTTTTAAAAATACTTCTTGCAAGAGAAGTAATATAAACTACAATGTACAGCAGACTCTGTGGGCTCCTTTTACCTCAAAACATAGCAATTAAGAGTAATTGACCCAGCACAGCAATGCAATAAACAGGCCCAAGTAAAAGCAGCACACCCATATTCACATTACAAGCAAAGCAGTGCATTTTAACCTTATTAAAAATGCATAATAAATTAAATGCACACATTTACAAGTATAAATGAAAACAATCTTGAAACAGCTTCGGCAAATTGGCAACATGTACCTACTAGAATAATAAATGCATTACATTAACTGTTTACATTCCCCCTCAAATGGTAGACTTGTACCACAGACACATTGACTTGCAGGAACTATGAGGAAAAATTACACAAACAGTATATCCTAACTTCCTGAAAACAGCATTAAATTGCACACATTTACATACAAAAAAAGTGCAAACTATGCTGAAACATTTTCTATCTGCAAACAGATAATACCCAGAAAAAGCTAGGACAATAGAAATACATCACACTAAATTTATATTTCACTGCCCCCCACCAGAAATAAACAACTTCTATACACAGTTCAGCCTTTTAAAAGTAATGCTTCCATATCATACCCCCAAGAATAATAGCAATTGCATATACATTCAGGTTTTATACCTTTAAAAAATACTACTCAAAAAATCTCAAAATAACCACTGCACAGATTTAAATACTGCGTACTGCACCCCCATCTACCTCTAAACATTAAAAACTTAAATAAAGCACAATATTCCCATTTTAAATAATTAAATCCACAAAATGCTATTATGTACTTACCACTATCACCATTTTGCTGGGCTAGTTTGCTTCCTTCCTGCTGGAATGGCTAGTTGGATGCTCAAGTGGCTTGGCTGGCTGGCTTCTTTGCTGGCTAGCTGGCTTGCTTGCTTGCTGGCTGCAGAAATAGAATTTACAGATCTTTTTCGGTCACAGCTGTAGAGCTTAGTGCTCTACAGCTGCAACCTTTATTGGGCTCTTCTTAGTAAATCCCCACCCCCTCAAGTCCCTGCAGCCAATTACTGTTGCATTACACCACCCGGACCTAGCAGGGAATCCCTCTAATTGCAGGTCCGGGTGGTGACATAGCCGCCGGAAGTATTTTCAGCTTTTCCACGGCAATTGAATTTGCGATCGCGAAAAGGGGAAAACGGGACTTTTAAAGTCCCACTCTTGGTGAATGCGGGAAGCGGGATGAGAGGGCTCAACCTGTGAGTGTCCCACTGACAACGGGATGGGTGGCAACCATACATATACAATAGGATATGGATACAAATGAATCAGTTGTAATACAATTGGACAAGAGACACATGGCCATTGAGTAAGACACATTAAAAACACCATCAGCTGTACTAATATTCCTAGTCTTAAGATTAGTTACATCTAACCAATAAATGTGCATGTTTTGATTATTTCTAGCTATGCTACTGCCATACTTTTGATTTAGTTACTGCGTACTTGCTGCAAACTATTAATAATAGGGAAACTCAGCCAAGGAGAAAAAAAACTGTAGTGAGTGCCTCATCCACAAGAGTGCAGACAATTTTACTCTTTTTAGATCTATTGTTTAATATTCTTTGCCACTGAGAAGTTCTCTGACTGCTTGTTTTTAGCTCAGATTCCCTTACATATACCATACACATAGCCTGAATAAGAAACCAGGCAGCAAATAGATGATGTGAAAACATAACAGCCTGGTTTTCCTTACTGCTATGCCACAACACTTGAGAGCTGTGAACCAGACCCCCCATCCAACACTTGCATCCCTCTGCTGTGAGAAGGAAAATGTCCATCTTGAACAGGACCCTGCCAGGATATTAGACTCCTGTCTGTATAGCATCTCTTGAACAGGCAGGTACCCATCCAGATCCCATTGTAATCCCTGTGTTTCTTTCAGTTCCTGTTCTATTTTTATCAGAGAATAAGGCCTACTTTGGCTCTGTCCAAAGGCCATCTTTTTAAATAATGGGTCTTCCACCTTCATTTTATATACGACTGTCATTTATTCTATGGGATCTACATTTGCTCAACAGAGTTAACTGCATGGAAAATTCATTAAGAGGGACTCCTCTACAAATGTAAATGTTGAAAGAAGGAAAACCTGGTGCATGTTGGTGAAGAAAGTGTGTTTGGGGTTTTAATGCTCAACCTGTTGGCTATATCTAAATTTTGGAATCGAGAGTAGGTGTGTGTAAATGTGTGTGTATTTGCAGATTAGGGTGAGAATAAGGACTAGATAATAGATGACAGATAAACAGATTTTTAGTGTTATGTGTGCTGCCGCATAGAAAGTTTTGTATAGTCGTAGTGTTATAGAAAGTGTTTTTCAAAGGTAAGGCAAAGGGTTGGGGTCAACTGAGAGAGGGTGAGGTAAGGCGTAGGGTTGGGGTCAACTGAGAGAGGGTGAGGTAAGGCGTAGGGTTGGGGTCAGCTATGAGAGGGTGAGAAAAGGCGTAGGGTTGAGGTCAACTGGGAGATGCTGAGGGCTAGCATACATTACTAAGGTGGTGTGGTGGGGGACAGAGTCTCTACTATCTAGGTAACTCTTTGTCTGGGATTGAACACTTTCCATTCAATTTTCTTTTCCAGGTTGCACTCCCTCTGCAAAGGGTCATCTTTAGTTATACTTTTTTGTTAAAGATAAAAAAGAGGTACAAAATGAAGACAAGACAGGGGAGGGTAGCAAAGAAAAAATAATAAAAATTAAGCAAGATGGACACTAATCCCAGGAGCTCAAAACACTACCTGTCAGTATCTGTATGAAATCAGTTTGCTGCAGCAATTTCAGGCTGGAAGCCAAGATGAGTACACGTGGAAATAAAATAAGACTGTAGTATTTAAAGCTTCACTAGAAGAACACCAACTGCACCAAACTATTTCAAAACTTGCATGTGTAGCACATGATGTGAGCACTGTGAAGCTGCAGTAGGCCAGAAGCAATCACAGACAGAATATCCCAAAGAGCAAATACATGATTCAGGGGAGAAAAGGTTAGCCTAAAGACTGGAGGTGTGGAAGCACAAGGAAAAATATGTGAAAGGAGATTGATGCGCAACTGCTAAATCTTATTCGGAAGAATTTTCTGAATAAGGTAGATTTAATTGCTGTGGACCTAAATGCTCCTAATATAGACTAGGTAGCTCCTGATACATTCAAAGGCATTAAACTATTTGAAAACTGAAAGTCTGACAAATGGTTAAATTCAAATAGTGAAGGAGGCAAGGAGAGAAACTAACTTACTGGATATTGTTTGAATCTCAAACAATCTGGATGGTTGTAATATAAATTCTGAGGCGATAAACTTTTTGACAGAACTGGTTTGTTTTCCTGCAAAACCAATGTGGTTAGATCAAATTGTTGGAAGGTTGTACTTAAAAAAAAAAAATTAACAAGGTTGTGAAATCTATATCTACTCACCTTGATTTTCCAAGATAGAAAGTCAGTTTCAATAATGCTTAGACTGTATGGAGATTATACTCAACAATAACTACAATATTTGAGGGTGAATATTATAAACAGCTTTGTGGAGTAGCAATGGGGGCCACTTGTGCCCCCATTTTTACCAACGTGGTATTACCAGATGGGAGACTCAATCTGTTTTTCATTTGGATCTTTTTCAACACTAATCCTGTTATTATTACTATTCAGATGACATTTTTTTCATCTGGACAGGGATGAAGATTTAATTACTGATATTATGAAAGATCTTCAGAGGACATCTATGTTCTTTGAATTTACCTCACAGGTCAGCTGGGAAGAAATGAATTTTCTTGATGTATATGTACAGAAGGACAACCTCAACACAGTTAAGACTACTATTTACAGGAAACCAACATTTTATAAAATTCATTTTTCCATTTTCAGAGTAATCATCCCCTTCATCAGAAGCGGGGAGTGGTGAAAAGTCAGTTTATTTATATCTCCCAAATCACTACTGATTATCAATGATGTTTACAGGAATTTGAGGTATTAAAATCTATGTTCTTAGAAAGAGGCTACCTGACCCATATCATTGATGAAGCATGGAGACAGTTATTCAAGAAAGGTCCTGCAAATATGGTGCGTAGCTCGATAGAGTTGAAGAAAATGTGGAGTCTTCCCAGAACTCTTGTTAAAAACTTTTAACAGCAACATGGTGTGGAATTTTACTAATGACTTGAAAGAAATTAAGGGGATACCTAACAAGAACTGGTTTATGCTACAGTGCGATAAATGTTAAAATTGATCTTTTGTCAATGCCCCACTTTTACTTATAAGAACTGCCTTAACATCAAAAAGATCCTAGAAAAAAAAACTAAAAAGTCCAACATTAAAGGGTTCCCATGAACTACTAAATGTGGTTGTTGCCACCAGTGTCAATAGATTGATGCCAGTGCAGATGTTTTTTTTTTTATTTAATCTAATTGACAACAGTGCTACATATGGCCAATTTAACTGTACATCTGCCCAGGTGGTTTACATGGCATGGTGTGGGTCATGCATCACTTTTTATGTTGAAAGCCAACAATGCACTAAACAAAAGAATATTGCAGCATGTTTACAGCATTGAGGAAAAAAGACAAGAGCATATTAGTTAAATATGAGCATACATGCTGTAATTTCATTAAATTTAATTTTTGCATGCTGAAACAAGTAGCGTGTGATCTCTCATAGAGTGATTGAAAAAATGACTTTTTACAATGTGAAATGATGTGGCAGTTGAAATTAAATGCCACAATGCCACCAGGACTTCATGAATCCATTTTGATTGCCAATGCTAGTGAATTGAAAAATAGAGCTATGACATTGCAACATTTTGTGGAGTACAATTTTCATTGCTCATTTTTGATTGGTCAATTTATTTTTTTTCCAGCTCAGGATTGTTTTTTTTTAAAAGTTCTAGCAATTTATTGGACAGTATTTGTGGGTGTGTATGCACTTTACTATTTACTATGTGCAGAGTTTTACTCTTGATCCTCACTGGATGTTTTTGTAAGGTATTGGATTGCAAGATATCCAATTTTTTGGTTGTGTTACTGGGCAAAACTGAATGGGGGGGGGTGCATATGTGTTTTTATTCGCTACCTGTAAACTATATTTTATTCAATGGTTCTGAGGATGTCAGTAGATGACAAAAGCAATTAACTGTAGTTTTTAATTTTGCCAATAAATGTTTTATTGCAAGTCTTGGGCTACCTGGTCATTTACATTATTATGTTGGGATCTTGTGAGGTCAGCAGATCTGTGCATCCTATGATTGCAGATCTATAGATGTAACCAATTTCGAGGGGGCCTCAGGGTTCAGTCTTAGGGTCAGCATGATGTCTGGTGATGTCATAATGTCCAAAATCTAACTCTGTACGGTAAAGTAAGTTTGCAGATGATGTTCAGATAGGGGGTGTACTTACTAATACCAGTGAGTGGTATCTGTTGCAATCTTACTTCAATAACCTATATGAATGAACAAAAAGAGGTATGAGATTTACCATTTTATATTATGGTAATAACAATAATAAATATCCTTTTACCATGGATAATCAGATTGCTGTTTTTTTCTGAGGTACTGAGAGATATGGTATCATG
The DNA here is from genome assembly GCF_019279795.1 of Protopterus annectens. Taxonomy (NCBI): domain Eukaryota; kingdom Metazoa; phylum Chordata; order Ceratodontiformes; family Protopteridae; genus Protopterus; species Protopterus annectens. Next base: position 659,476,102 of record NC_056739.1, read on the forward strand.
GTAGATACGGAAGTTAATGCGACAAACATTATTAAGAAATATTATGGTCTTATGAGGAATATCCTTTTTTTATGTTTCTCAAGCATTGTCAGCTGTTATTAAAGATCCATTTAACTCTGTAAGGCCTATGATTGAGTATGGGGGACCTTTATGTGCATTAAATATTCTGCAACTAAAGAAGGTGGAACAGATTCAAAAAAACTTTACCTGACAAATAGATGGCTGTCAACTTATGCTATAAGGAAAGACTGGTATATTTGTCTGTATTTGGCTGGAGTAT